>NC_056038.1:8119282-8424101 GCF_004379255.2 Salvia splendens
GTTCCGGCGGATACGGAGGAGTGAGGCGGAGGTCGTTTTTTTTTTAAATAATGTAATTTTTTTAAATTAATGTATTTTTTTAATGTAAATTTTTTTAAATTAATGTATTTTTTATTGTATTTTTTTTAATTTAAATAATATTATTGAATTTTCCGTATCTGTGTCGTACATTTAATTCCGTATTTTGTGTGATTGTCAATTATTTGTTTTATATAATTAGAGGTGATGTGGCTAGGCTATTGCTAGACTATTACTGGGCTATTTGCTTGTCATGATGATGTGGCAGTAAGATTTTTAGTGCTGATGATGTGGCAGGAGGAGTTTGTGGCTGGGCTATTGCTGGGCGAAAGCCACTGGGGATGCCATAAGAGCATCCACAATGGCGCCTAGTGCACCGCCTAGCCGAGCGCTGGCGCTAGGCGGTCGCTAGGCAAACCATTGCAGGAGCCGAAAACCGCCGAGCGGTTTTTCGGAAATGAATTTCGCCTAGCGCTAGGCGTTCAAAATCCACTGGGCTATGCGCTGGGCAATCCGCTCGGCGCCATTGCAGCGCCCGGATCGCCCAGCGCATAGCCCAGCGGTTTTTTTTTTTTTTTGAAACACTATATATACGCGATTTGCACTTCATTTTCATTCGCACCACTTGTATTAACGAGTACTCTCTCTATCTTAATTTCTGTACAAGATCAACACCGAGAAATGAGTAACGCGGGTGGTAGTAGTGGAGGTAGTGGGGGGGACGCTGAGGAGTACGAACGTCGAATGGCCGAAGCGTTTGAGGCATATACCAACCGCGGGATAGACCAATGGATGCAAAGAGCCTTGCAGCCGGCGGTACCTCGACCTCGGCCAGTTGTCCATCGCCGACAAGCGATTGATCGTGATCACGTAGCTGCACATCAGCGCCTATACGAAGACTACTTCGCAGAGGAGCCGCGGTTCAACGCCAACCTTTTCAGGCGACGTTTTAGGATGCAAAGAGCCCTGTTTATGCGTATTGTTAACGCCTTGGAGCAGCGATATATGTATTTCCGCTTCAGGCACGATGCGGCTGGCAGACCCGGCCACACACCTATTCAAAAGTGCACTGCGGCAATCCGGCAGTTGGCCTACGGAGGCGCGGCAGACATGTGGGACGAGTACCTCCACATCGGTGAGACGACTTCCCTGGAATGTATGAAGTATTTCTGTGAGGGCGTGATTGAAATATTTAGTGATCAGTACCTTCGAAGCCCTACCCCACAAGACTGTCAGGATCTGATGCAGATGCACGGGGAGAAGCATGGGTTCCCGGGAATGTTAGGCAGCATAGATTGTATGCATTGGGAGTGGAAGAACTGTCCCACTCCCTGGAAGGGGTTCTACACGACCGGCTATAAGGGAAAGAATCCAACGATGATCCTCGAGGCCGTACCTGATTATCGGCTGTGGATTTGGCATGCGTATTTTGGGATAGCCGGGTCGAACAACGACCTCAACGTCCTCAACTCGTCGCCCCTTTTCAACGAGCAGTGCCAGGGAGTCTAGCCGGCCATCAGTTTTGTCGCCAACGGCAACCGGCATGATATGGGCTACTACTTGGCCGATGGGATATACCCTAGGTGGCCCGTGTTTGTGAAGACGATCCGATGCGCATCAGATGAGAGGAAGGCCTACTTTGCGGCACGGCAGGAGTCGGCGCGCAAGGTCGTGGAGCGCTCATTTGGTGTGCTCCAGTCTCGATGGGCGGCGGTTAGGGGTCCAACGCGTTTGTGGCATGCCGACTGCATTGCTGATATAATGTACGCTTGTATTATCATGCACAACATGATTGTCGAAGATGAAGGTGTACAACTGACGGATTGGGCCAACGACGATAATGAAGCCGGTCCAAGCCACGACGTGGCCGTCCCCAACGCACGGAGTGGGGTACCTCACGATGAAGCCGGCCTCCTCCAAGCACATGCCGACATGCGCCAAACGGAAGCTCATATTCGACTCCAAAAGGATTTAATTGAAGAGTTATGGGCGCGGAGGACTACTCGGAGTTGCATTTAAAATTTATGTAATTTTTTATTTATGTAATTTTTTAAAATGTAATTTATTTAAAATTGAAATAAAATTGTTGCATTTTCCCGTATCTGTAGCGTAAATTTAATTCCGTATTTTGTGTGATTGTTCATTATTTGTTTTATATAATTTTGAGTGATGTGGTTGGGCTATGGCCGGGCTATTTGATGATGTGGCAGGAGGATTTTTAGTGCTGATGACGTGGCAGGAGGAGTTTGTGGCTAGACTGTGGCGGAGCGAAAACCATGTGGATGCTCTAAGTTATCTACTCAATTCGCCCAGCTATCAGCCCTCGGATCACCCGAATCCGGCTCACTCGGATCCGGACCCTCTCTCAGCGGCGACAGAGCCTCTGCCCCTGGCCTTACACAACTCGATCTCGACACATACATTTCCGGAGGCGCGACGCTGCTTCCCCTCCTCCGACGCATTAATCCCGACCGCGATTGGCTCCTTCAAAGCCGCGAAAAAACCTTGCTTCCGCTCCATCACTGTGGAGGGGAAGAATTAACTCAAAATTGAATCAAATTGGGGAGAATTGATGAGAACGTTGGATGAATTGAAGCATGGAACTTGAGAAAAATCCTAAATAAAGAAGAAAAAGGAAAAAGAAAAATGTCCGCATCGCTTCGCACGAATGGTAAAAATTTAGATGAAATCGACGGCATCCAAAACATCCGCCGGAATCTCAAACTTTAACATATTACTGCAATAACTTTCCCTCTCATCTTCTGTGCTGCCGCCGCCGGTCATATTGTAATTCGAACCGGAACTCAACGGCGATGGGCTCGACGACGGCGATGAGATGTTGGACAAAAAGGATTGGAAGCTGAAGTTGTTGCTGCTGCAGTTAATCTGAAACGTCGAAGTATCCGACGAGATCGCTGGATCTGACCCGTAATACCAGTAGTTAGCTGGCTGAGAATAATCTTCCGTCATAAAAACCGAACTGTCGTTTTGCTGCCAGTCCGCAACTCCGGCCAGATTCCGATTCTGATTAGAGAGAGTGGTAGAAGACGTTGTTGGAACCGGAAGCGGTGGTGACGATGGTGACGGAGGGACCGTCCTCGCGAAGGGACATGCCGACGGTGAAGGGGGCATTGGGAGCAGGGACGATGAGAGAGAATTATAGAGAGAGAATTGGGTTGGATTTGGGAAGGGAGGAAGAGCTGCCCATTCCTAAACTACCCTTTACCAATTTAATTGAATTAAAAAAATCAGAAATTATCAATAACCATTAGATATTCTTAAAAACTACACTTTACCAATTTAATTGAATAAAAAAATTAGAAATTATTAAAAACTATTAGACGTGATTAATGGATGGATGAGATTTGATCCCTAGTTTGGTCTTTAAAATTGATTCTTAAAATTGGTTCGACATGGATCACAACTCTTTAATATAAAATTAGAAGTTATTTTTTAGTTAACTATATTATAAAAATAATCAATGAAAATGTCCAATTAAAAGTCAAACAAATTAAACAATAGAAATTTTATTGGATTTTCGGACTGACCCTATCGAATTGCAGATTAATCGGAGTGCAAGCTAATTAGGTTGTAATTTTATCGAACTAGAAATTTTCAACTCTAACCCTATAAATTTGGCGGGCTATTCGGATCAGTCCACGAGTTGCGAGCTACATTGACATCCTTAATAGTATCGCAGCTCACTTGATAATATAGAAAACAAATAGAAATCACTAATTAAGTATCACAAAAAGCTTCTTCAATATGAAATTCTATCTCAAACACTCCACGGAGGATTCGATCACGAGCAGATGAAAAAGAGGTGCTATGATACAAATACATACAAATCATTTGATGATTACAAAAGGGGTAAACCTGACTATATTCCTAAGTAAACTAGTAATAAATTTTGACAATGAGATATACTCTTACTCTTGTTAAGAGAATAGACGTCCTAACCTAAGCCTGAAAATAAATGACTTCCTCAACATTACTTAAGTCTGAAACTGTAAGCGGTCAGATGTATAATCTTGAGAGATGAAGCTCCATCGGTTGCCGGATGAAGAAAAATACCAGGTACCAACGCAACTCTTAAAACTC
This sequence comes from Salvia splendens, assembly GCF_004379255.2. Classification (NCBI taxonomy): domain Eukaryota; kingdom Viridiplantae; phylum Streptophyta; class Magnoliopsida; order Lamiales; family Lamiaceae; genus Salvia; species Salvia splendens. Next base: position 8,123,402 of record NC_056038.1, read on the forward strand.
AGGCAGCATTCATTGTTCAACACAAGGCAACCCCTCTGGGCCAAGCTGACCATGAGTTCAACACAAGGACCGTTTCCAAAATTTAGGTACCGTGCTTATTGGTAGCTAGCTAACTCCTTCGGCATATGTAGCTCAACATACAATGATAAACCAATCCTTCCCAAAACTACTTTGACCAGACAAGCCTGGAACAGCTCTACTCTGACTCGGTATCAATAGACAGATTAAACCTTGGTCTTACAGAACGTTTTTGACGAGGAAATGAAAAAAGGCTGCCTGGTCTTTCCCTACCAGTCTTACCAGACCCGTTGTCCTTCCTTCCAAGCAACAGAGGTGCTGCAGATAAGAAATTGAATTGAAAGGATAGTTAACTATCTACGAGGAATGACAAGGTCTTTCAGAGAGGATTTAACAAATTTGCAGCATGTACAACATTTTTTTGGGGTTATTTATTCTGGAAAAAATAAGAGAAAATAATAGAGCCCATACCATTGTCAGCTAAAGGATCTAAGGTGGATTCCTTTGACTCCAAATGCTGCCATGAATTCAAATCATTCCCTGCTGCAGATCCAGTTTGACCCACTCCAGCACCATCACCAAGCCTGAGAGAAATCCAGTCCTCTGTAGGAACACCGTTTGGAACTTCTGGGTGGTCTCTTGAATCAGACGGCCCAACAGTTGTCTCAGATGGACTCGTGGGCAAAAATATTTGAAGAGGGGGGTCTTTGCTATTAAATGCCAATGGATTGTCTACTAAATCAAAATTAGTAGTATTAGAAGACTGTGCAGCAGGGTCAGCAGGAAGAGCAGCAGATCCCATGGCAGTCTCTGCAGCCAATGCATAGCCATTTAAAGATGAAGGGCAATTAAGAGAACCATGTTGCATTTCGACTAAGGCATCGGATACATCCAAGTCAGAACCAAATAACTGAAATCCAGGGCCACCTTGACTGCTTGATGGCAGTGACCACATATTCATACCAAAGTCATCTTCATGAGCACTGTAAAGCCCAAGACTTGGACTACCACCATTACCCAGAGCAGGATTTTCGTAATAAGAATCAGGAATTCCATGTTGTGCTGATGGAAATTGAACTTCGCCATTATTTGGTCCAGTGTTATTGTAATTGACAGCAGAAGGAATTAGTGGTTCAATTTCTTCCTCGGAATCACTGAGGACAATTACTTCAGCATCAATTGTTGGTACGGAAGCTATTTGGTCGCTAAATCCATGTGTTGAATTAATGTTCATAGAAATGGACTCATATTCCATACCATTGACCATAGAAAAATCAAGGGTTCCCCCACCATCCTGATTGACACTAGCATCTTCAAAATTACCACTGCCAGTAGCACTGCTGCTCATAGGAATTATATTTTGGTCGTTCTCAAAATTTTCTTGGAGCCTATATGCAGGCAAGATTCCCTGCATATCATCTGAGTTATTAATCTCCCGCCGACCATTTTGATTTTTTGTCATCCCTAGTCGAAGACCGGCATTACTATCGGAACCAACTTCGGTTTTAATTGGTTTAGGTTCCATTTTCTGTTTAGGTTCTGTCTCCATGGGTGCACAGATTGTTCCGTTAGGCGAATGCCACAGGCCAAGCTCCCCAAGACCCCTATGGTCATTCTCAGCCTTAACACGCCAGGTGCCATCAGGCTTCACCTCAATCTCTGCAGCATCTTCTCCACAATTTTGCATCTGTAAAACGAAAAGAGTGTGTAATACATGTCTGAAAAGTGGAAAGAATAAAATAATTTAACTCAAGAAAATTCATCAAAATACCTTAGATGTGATCCGGTTGAAATAGGCATCTATGATGATTTTCTCCAAGGAATAATTCTTCAAACATATAGGGCATTGCCACTACATCCAAAACATGGACAGAAAAGTGAGGAAACATTCCAAGTTCTGTAAGCAAGTCAACTATGAATGCGAAAGAACAACCCGTTGTCGAAAAATGAAACTACAAGGCCAAAAAAAAGTGGGTCTTATATTTACTTGCCTTCCTTGAGCGCTGGTTCATTTCCACAAACACTTCAAGATCAAAACAGCCCATATGGGCACAGGGTTTAAATCTCCCAGCCACCTTCATTCTTAAACCGCTCATCTGGCAAGCATTGATAGATTTTCAGTTTATAAACATGAGACTTCGATACATGAAGCGGAGCTACCTGCACTTTTAGCATTAAGAACTAATGTTTTCCCTTGGCAATAAAAGTGACCCTAGACTAAATCTTATCCAGCTAATCACTATTGAAGAATTTGTAGAAGGTTGGAGGTAATACGTATGCCAGATAGATTCTGAATAAGTTCAACAGTAAAAGGTTAAAAGTTTCTAAGAAAGTTTATAGTAAACTGTTTTTGTTGTTATTAATACAGACATCATAACTTGGCACATACAGTTAGTGATTGGGCAGACATTCTCCCTTTATACTTGGTTTCTTTTCTTATCAAATAATAATAATACCAATAGCTTCTAACAGTAATAACAAAGCAGAGGAATGTATAGTAAGCACTGAAAAGGCAGAATTTCTAAGGGGGGACTTTATCATGGCATTTGGTCAGAAGCACTCACAGTATCATCTACCAAGAATAAAATCCTTAACACTGCTGCATGAACTTATACCTAGGGTCAGAGCACAATCATAGCAAAAAAATCAAAAATCCAATATGCTAACTGAACAGCTCCACCCCCCCCCCAGCGCGCGCACGCGTTTGTCAATCCAGGCCAGTGGTATCCAACCAATTATGCATCACACATGCATGGAACAAATTAGATCATTAACAAATTGAGTTCCTGTTACAAATAAGCAAGGTTTGCATGGCAGGGCTCTTCAGCAGAACAATAGTGCTAGAAGAAATATTATTGCATTTATAGAGTACTTTAATTTTTAATTATGTACTGGGCAACAACATAAAATATGGAGTACTTAACAAAATTTAAAATAAAAATTCCTCCTACAGTTCTACCATAACCAGATGTTAAAAGTTTGTCTTGAAACTACTTACAGGACAGCGGAGATTAACGGGAATTGAATCAGCAACAACTTCGATATCACTGTCGCTATCATCAGCATTTTCTGTGGCCGTCCCACCACCAACACATTTACGTACACGATTCAGTGCATCTTCAAAACACTCCCCTTCATCCTCGCCTGGAATCATGTTGAGAACCTAGGAAACGCATGGTCAAAGTACCATTATGCCTCAGCCAATAGAATAACGAAAATATAAGTAGAAATGTCAAAACCTTGCACAAATTCCTGATCTCACAGTTGAGAGCAACAAAGACTCCCCCATAATCACAGGGGCAAATCCAAGGATAAGGTGCCATAAGCACACTGCAAACATACAAGCTAATGTGCAATGAAAAACAAGCATAAACCAGTTTAAACAACAAGAACACAGTTGAAACCATTTTCAAAGAAGACTAATCACGTATAGATAATCTCAGGGGGAAAGGTACACCTAACTAACTAAGTAAAAAGAAGAAATAAATTTGATTGAGTAAACAAGTTATCTTGATTAATAAAATCCCAAAGTATGATGGCAAGTATATGATATGCAATGCAATGCAAGGCCACGGTAATTACAAAAAGAATCGAGAATTGCCATAAACGTCATAAATATTCCAAGCAAATGAGAACTAGATTGGCAAAGTGTGCCAGCCGGATTTATTACTCCCTCGCCTAGAATAACCATGTACGAAGTATTACATATTAGAAATTCAGCTGACCTGCTGCAGTGTCCGCTTCTTGACAATTCTAACTCCCACACAGAATATGCGAGCATCACATCCGCTTACGAAGATCTTATTTATTCCGTCTCTTGTCCATGGTGTAATCTGATAAAGAAAAAATGTCAACAGTACCTTTCTAGAAGAGAATTTGATAAGACAGGGAATTTATTAACTGAAGACGAGGTTTAAGACGGAACCGTAACAAATAGGTGATTACTGAGAAATTGAATACTGCTGTGCTTCTAAGTTTTAGACATCTTATAAATAATAGTAACTACCTCAGAACTAGCAACTCAATGCTCAGTTGACGGAGATGACATTTGACAGATCATAAAGGAAAGGACTTATATAGCTTAGACAAGACTAGGATGTATTTGGAGCTAGAAAGTAATATGAAACTGAAGAGTGTCCATTTTAAACAAGATTACAAAGACAATTTAGCTGTACTCTCCCCACTCCATGTTAATTGGGTCATTTTTCCATTTTGGTAAGTTCCAACATAATTGAGTCATTTCTATTTTTGGCAAAAAGTAATCCTCTCACTTACTTTATTCTTACTTTATTCTTACTTTATTCTCTCTTACTTTATTCACCATCCACTTAACACACTATTCTTAAACTACGTGCCGAAAAGAAATGCATCTATTAACAAGGAGCGGATAGAAGTACAAATGAGGGCCATCAAAAATTCACAATAGCAGTTGAATAGTAAAAATTACTCCCTCCGTCCCACTTTGGGTTGAGTTCGGCACGGGTTTTAAGAAATGAAAGGAAAGTTGGTGAAAAAGATAGTGGAATGTGGGGCCTATTACCATTTATGGAATATTCCTACCGGGACTCCTAAAGTGAGACACCTAAAAATGGTAAAGTGGGAATCCTAAAGTGGGACGGAGGGAGTATTATATATGTCCTATGATTACAAACAAAATGACTAGAGAGCAAATGTCAGCTTAACTTTGTTTTAAAAAAGAATAGAAAAAGAATTTAGCATAAAACTCACAACAGGTCCATCATCTCGGCCATTTGCTCCCAACAGCTGAGAGCCGGGTCTGTTTATAGCTCTCACCGGTACACCTATCGAATGAGAAATGCAATGTGTTTCTAAGACACAATAAAACACTAGTGTAATAGCATTAAAGAAGCGCCACATTTACATGTGAAAATAAACAAAAAGAGATGAGTATGGTTTTATTTAACTAATTTATAAAGGACGCACATCAAGCAATTCCACGACAAAACATGATAGCTTAAAAGTATTCAAGAAATCTTTCTTCAAATATAAAATTTATAATTTAGAAACAAAGGCACAAAAAGTAGATGTAAATGAAAGTATTATGTAACTCAATTAAGGTCAGAGAATAAATGCACTGCGCACAAGGACAAAGTTTAACAGACGAGGAAAGAAAACAGTTTCATAGTCTTATTACATCTACAACTGAGGGATCTCAACTCTGAAGGGCAGTCTTAGGGGAAGTAATACCATTGATCTGCAGATCTGCATACAGTGGCCACTGCATCCTAAATGTGACCTTGTCATTAAGAAGCATGCACCATGCCTAATGATAAATACCACAGTAAATCAGCACCGAAGCAATAAACTGAATATGGAGAACAGTTACTGTCGCCATGACAACCAACCTGAATGTCATATTCTTGTTTTGATAACAAGTCTCTGTCTGACCTTAGGAGTTGAAATGTTCTCTCAATGCTCTGACTAGGATTAGAACTAAAAAACAGTAAACAGAACCATCAGATGCGCCCAATGACAAGAACAATTGCATAATATGCACAAGAAATTGCAAAATGCCAATGGAGAAGCAAGAATAGACAAAATTCCAACAGCAGACATAGAAAAAGGGCCAAACAGAATAAGAGCCAGGAATGTAACTTCTATTTTTATTTTTAGAACACATCCACAGGACCACAACTACATAAAAATCATGACACCTTCACAAGGTAAACTATTGCAAAAACACGAGGACCTTAGCAATTAAAATCATCTTTTCTGAAACTTATACTTGTAGCATAACATAGATATTTATTTCAGAAAAGAAAATATAGTAGAGCATGTGATTTCTGCAGAACATAAAGGAAAAGCTGTTATGCCCGCAGAAAATTATCTATAGCTAACTGAAATTATTGAGAAGTTGCAGCAAGAACTCACCCATCTGTAGGAACATTAGTGATATTCAACTTCACTGGGAGTAGGGGATGTGCAACTGTCAGCCAGAAGCTGCATATTTAAAAAACAACATTGGAGCATTCAAATAGTTTCTGCTTGGGTAACATAATAGTTATGGTAACAATAATGATAATCATAATCAAAATGAGCATCATCACATTGGAAATAGCTGTTGCAATATAAGTACCAACAGAAATCTTAGATAGAATCAGCAATCACAAAGTAAACATGTCTCATTATATGATTGTGACTACAACATTATCAGATTTTGAGCAACATTAACAAGTTACAAGCTGGACAGAGGACGTGTTGCCAGCTTATGTTTGAATTTTTGTGCTTTTGCTTGCATGGTAGAGCAAGCAACGCAGGGAATTGTTCGAGAAAGGGGTTAGTAGAGTGAACAGAAAATCAGATATGTGAATTTAGACACTGTAACCTCTGCAATTCCCAACCAAGTCCATCAAATCTTCTATTACTATCTATATGAAAACGAATAAACACAGTGGCTCCCTAACCAATGTAAGGGAATTTTTCACGGAGATATTAAACTGACATAATGAACCGGCACAACAGGAAAAATCACTGGTAATACAAACATGAATAGGATAATCTTCTATAACAATGTACAGAAATACATGGAAAAGTGCCACTTACGGGTCAGCTCTATTCAGTCTGCAAATTTCGCAGAAGAAGATATCTGGAGGATTTGGTAAACCACCCTCCATGGGTTTCTCAGGAATCAGCACACATGTCATATGCTGCCAGACATTACACTTGGGATCTTCACACTGCATCCATATGTAAGTTACATGAAAAAAGAGACAATGAGTGACCCATCAAGTTTGTGCCTAGAATAAATGATATTAGCAATACAGAGAAGACTTTGCAGCACACTCCCTCATTTAGTGTGCTTAAAATCCAATGATCAAAATATACATCACCTTAATCATAGAATCAGTGGGCAGCGTGCTTCCACAGAGGCAGCGTATCTTGTCCACTGGGTAAGAATCATCTATCTCCTCTTTAAGTTTCATATTGGAGTTATCTGAAACAGCTTCCGATTTTGAAGTCAACTCAGCTGACCCAGAAACCTGCATTTTTCTAACAATAGCAACAACAGTCTCAATGCGAGATTATCAAACTTGAACAGAACTCAGTTATCTGTTTTTAAAAGATGTCATTACTCTATGAACTCTAAAGTTGTAATATGCCCCTACATTCATCTTTCAACTTTTTCTCAGTCAATCAGTTTTCTCATTTACATCATATGTAAAAAGTAGTAGTTGAATTCATCCAAAGTATGGGCAAGTTAATAGAAATTATAAATTGTGTGAGTAATAAGGGAATACAAAGCAATACAAGTAAGTCTTTACAATAATATAATACCTGTAAGTGTCATCAACTAGCTTTGCAACTCCCTCCTTCCCAATGGAATTCTTCTTGGCCCACATTCCTGAGACTGAAAAAGAATATTAGCTACACTTGTGGCATGGCAGTCATATGTTATGGTATGGTAACCCAAGTACATGATGCAAGCAAAGTTTATAACCTGCCAACCTCTTATTCCTTACTCAAGTAGGAACACTGAGGTACGCGTAACTTAATTTTGTCAAAACAAATTACTTATTCCACACATAAAATTCAATTGGTGGGCTCAGAATATTCACTTTGTTGGTATAGGATCCAAATTTTAGCTTAGAGATTACGAAACAAAAAATTCCCAAGACTTACCCTGTTCATCTCCCTACAAAAAATTTCCAACAACTTTATTTCCTTAACACACTACATCAACATAACATTATTGTAACACAAATTATTTTCACAGGTCGCTGCCAGGTAAGATAGCTGAAAGTTTAATTCATAATCAGCCAGTGAATAAATAACATAGTACAGTGTACAAAAACAATTTCGAGATATAATAGTGTAAATCAAAGTTACAAATCCTCCATAGTAAATCAGACCATATAACTTCGGCACAAAGTACTTTCAACTTACAAATTCGCAGGATAAGATGCGAAATAAGTTTAGCAGTTTTGTACAAAAAAAATTTACACTTATCTTACATCCAATCAATGAAAATACCATAAATGTTAAAAATAAAACACCCAAATTAACTAAGTAACTAAAAGTCGCATTGAATTTACCTCGCTCATCGGAGAGAATAGTCAATATTCGATCTACAAGGTCCTGTGTGGAGAAAATGCAGATAGAAATATCAAGCATCAGAAATAGACAAAAAGATAGAAATAGGTCTCACGCAAGCCATCTGACTCGAGGTTTTCATCCACGGTTAAAGTGTTGTTGGACATTAAATGATAGTATTAAAAAAATAGGGAACAATTAATAATGATTCCACATATAACGACAAAATGGCAAGCGAATTCAAACACAAGCTGACAGTGGTTTCTCAGCAATAAAATAATGTCAACTTTGGTTTTCCATTTGGCACTGCAGGATAGGGGTGTTTTTCATTATTTTGAATATTCACTGTTAACGGCATCAGTAGTATCTTTGACTTCTAACCTGTTTCTTTCCCTGCTTTGAGAGCCCTAACTGGTTAAGAACATCCTTAAGCTCTTTTATGCGAAAATATGTTAATTTGTCCTGAAAGAAAGATTGTTTAGATCAATTACATGAAATAATATATAATCAGATATTAGTTCACATGAAATTTGTAGCAAAGGAAGAATTTACTAACACACTATATAAGTCATTGAAATTTTTCAAGGATGACCAGTTTGACCATAAATTAGTAAAGAATAAAAAAGATGATTGTTCTACCCAAAAAAAGATGATTATGAGTAGTACTAAATGAGTCTACACACCGGTACACTCCCAGCAGTCATTAAATCAAATCAAGCACAAATAAACACGGCAAAGAAACACAAATGGTTTTACTCCAACAGGAATTCGGTCCAATACAATGACTTTCCAGATCTCAGCATCACACTGAAGGATTGTGCCATTTTTATTTCCTACCATCTTACCAATTAGTAGATGACCTAATGGTATACACCATGTGAGATATATCTAAACACCAAGTATATCTCTTTGAACATATTCTGATCATCCTTAAAGAAAGCTCATCTATTCCAACAAAGCATGGAAGAACTAAGAAAAGGCAGAGCCTCAAATGTTGGGAAAATCTCAAATCTACTACTGGCTCTTATAATCCATACACAGTAAATTTTAAAAATGTTGCAAGCTTAGTTATAAATACGTCCGCTCCTAAGATGGCTAGATGCACCAATATTTTCTAACATACATGGTAAAAACCCAATCTACTAAAGTTATTATTTCCCAATGTATGTAATTAAAAATATAAATTAGAGAGAATAAAATACAATGGGTCGAGCATTTCAGTGCATAAACAGAATGTCATGATGATCCGCTATTTGTTAATGCATAGTTACAAATTTTCATGTTGGATACAGCAAGTTATATACTCCCTCCGTCCCATCTCTCAAGTGACGCACTCCTTTGGACACAAGATTTAAGAAAAATGATGTTAAGTAGGTTAAGTGGAGAGACAATAAAGTATTAGAGAGAATAAAGTAAGGGAGATAAAAATAGTGTTTGTTTTTGCCAAAAAAAAAAAGAAATGCATCACTTTAGTTGTGACAGCCTAAAATGGAATGTGAATCACTTATGATGCGACGGAGGGAGTACTAGAATGGCTTTTCGAAGTTGAGATGCTTCAAGCAAATGTAGTTTCAGAGAGACCGACAAAAAAAGGATGCTTCTTAGAAGAATAATATGATGAAGGAAAGTGAGGACTGAAATAACCCTTTAACCTTAGGAAGAAAAGTCATCAGGAAATAATGGCCACAACCAGCCTGGACTCGTTGCTTTTTATTTCCTGTATATAGCTTTTTTTCCTTTCAAAGTGTTCTGTTCTCACATCATCTAATATTTTGTTGGAAATTTACTAAATCACCTAACTGGATGCAGAGTAGTCATAATTTTCAGCTCAAGAGTTCTCTGCTAAGCAAAAAAATAAATGGTTTTATGAAAAATATACTGTTTCTTAAATGGCAATAATATTCTGCAACTAAAACACATCTGGCTTTATTACTTCAAACTGCTCATGGTCTCTTGCCAGTTGCCATTCAATTCATCCCCCTACACTTTCATACTAGACCTGCATTATGTTTACACAACATACCTTTGATATAAACTACAGATATAGAAATGACTAAGAAGATTTTCATTTAATAGTTCTCTGTCTAACAAACTTGAAAAATGACCGGAAGACTAAAAGTTAATCCTATATCATTCAACAATAACACATGATAAATCTTTCACCCACAAAAAATATCCTAGAAGTGGAAGTAACAGGATAACGCTTCAGCAATATTCCCTGCAGAGAAAAAAATTCTTACAATTATAGACCAATCACTTACTTCTTATTCAAAGTCAAACCATTTAAAGTTGATACGGTTACCAAGCAAAGAAGATGATGCTATAAAGGACGGAGAATAGCTACCATCTTTGCTGCATTCAAGGTGCTCTAAACTCGGCCAGTTTTTATCATCCATTTTATAATGTACAAGTCTTAATAAGATCATAAATCTAAGCAAACTACGAAATTTCACGCATCGCCTAGATTGTTGTCTTGTATGACAAGAATATCGGACCATTTAAGCACCGAAAATCAGACCACGGCCTTCCCCAAGAACTACACCATATCAACATACCACTTTGGATCTCCAATTAGCAGCTTCAATGGTTACAAAATCAATTTACAGATCCTTATATGATCAGCTCCAAAGCAACTTCAAATTATAACGATCTCATTCCTTTTTTTATTGGCTATAACGATCTCATTCTTCTTCATAATTGATGTATCATTAATGTAACAGTTGCTATTCTTTTTTAATCAGAACATCCAAGTATTCCCTCCAAATTGTAAGGGTGACTGTGATGCCCAAACACTAAACTGTATGCATCAAACTGTGATTGAATATTTACTGCTTCGATCAGAAAAAAAAGGGTCAGCATTCAATTCTATATATAAAGACAACAAACTATTCATGAGGATATGATCGAGTACTATAATTTTGGCCAACGTTATTATTCAATATTTGTGCTTCAATCATATCAAATTCCAAAAACGGCAGAAGAACTAACAACCATACAACGCAAAAACAAGTAGAACAGGGACCAAACAGAATGTGAATTTACCTTGCAACTAGCCACCAAGTCCATCCTCTAAATCCCGTGATAGAAATACCTCCCCCACGGTCACTTATCTGGAGAATCACCAAATGATTGATCAATATGTCCAGCCAACAGCAACTCTCCTAAATAAAATAAGAACTGATCCGATCAAACAAAGATACCCTAATCCAAACCATCCACAACTCCACACCATCTAGAATTTACCTCAATCGAAATTCGAAAGCAATAACAATTACTGACACACATATACACAAACCGCTATCAATAATTGAACTTCTTTTTGTCTAGAATCTGGATAGAGAAAGCTTAAAAGAACAACATAAATTGGCAAATTATTAATCAATAAAAGGTACCCGCGAAACAGTCGAGATTCTAGCTGTAAGTGCAATTAGGGTTCTAGGGAGACCAAAACGATGACTCCGATTCACCGCCGTCTCTCTCTCTCTCTATCACACACCAACAATGGTATGAAATGTGCGCTTTCATTTGACCCCAGGAATGAACCAGCAGGAAGGAGAAACTACCATTTTTTTCCCGGACGTATCGTCGGCTATCAACTCCGGTTAATCCCCGCAGAAACGTCCGGGTTTTGATTGTCTGTGCTCGACTCTACATAACGACGCATTTTCTGCTTTTTTCAGTCATAGGTTTTGACGTAAGCAATATCGTGGCAATTTCTCAGCGTTAATTCGGTCGTGCAGCGGGAGTAGGTACGGATAAAAAAGGCTTGTGCTGTAGATGGCTGTACCTTAATTACATTTTTATCCATTAATCATGTAAAGTCAAGCGTACAATGCATGAAGAAAACTGACTGACGATGCACCTGATCCCAACCGGATTTTAGAGGTAGCGTTTTTAATTTTGGGGCTGATTGGATTATAAACAAATAAGTTGAGGAATGGCCCAGCAATTAACATTGTTAATTAAATTATTTAATCTGTTTTGTTTTGGGGCTAATAACAACAAATAAGAGTTTGTGGTCAGATTTTGTGATTTTTTTTTGGGACCCAATATTTACGCGGTAATGTCACTTTAGGTCCTCCGGTATGGAGCAATGAATAGTAATGGCGTTTCATTTATTTGGGTGGATGGCAAATTAAATCGTCCCACCGTCCTTTTATGAGTGTGTTTAGGTGTTTTTGACGTGAGTTAAAATTAAAATTGATATTGGTCTTAAGATGCACTATAAACTCAGTCCCACATTCCATTTAATTACACTAAACATTTATTGTTATTTTTCACTATATCCATGACTTTTCGCCCACATCTTTTACTACATAATTAACTCAAGATCTCATACGTCATAAATACATTTACTCAAATTCTATCGCTTGTAATGCATATGAACCACGTTCACTAATGTACCCAAAAGTTAAAAATAAAGTGACATAATAACAAGAAGATTCAAAAGTGGAGGTAGGCTGACGAGTATGTTCGTATGTTGGTCAGTGGAATTTTGGTGGTATTTGTCAAAAGTTCGAAATCCATTATGGATATGGTGTTTTGAAAAAAAATTCTGCAAATAGAAACTACGGTTTTTTGTGGGTTTTTTAAGGTGTTTTTTTTGTGGGTTTTTTAAGGTGTGTTTGCCGCATGTTTGGAGTGGAGAATTTACCTATTAATCTACTAAATAATCCAATCAACCAACCTACAAAAAAAAATGTATAGCAATTGAATTTTGTAACTCTATACATTTGAGCTCATATTAATATCTTGCGATTGAATCAGTTAACCATTATGTTAATGAATCTCATATATATGGACAGAAAACAAATACTAGTATATGTTTACTCTCAAGGGCAATCATGATATTTTTCAATTCGACACTACAGGGCATTTATAACTACTCCCTCCGTCTCATTACATGTGATGATGATGTGACACATTTCTTTTAGAGCATTCCAAGCGGAGAGGTAAATGAAGAGGTAAAGTCATATAACTACCATATTTACCTTTTTTGAAAAGAGGTATTTGAGAATGTATTATACCATTTCCCATTTTGAAGAGGTATCTTTACCTCTCCACTTTATGTCTTTTAAAGGATTTTATACTATTATTTTATTTTTTTTAAAAATGATTTACCTTCCCATATAGTACCTTTTTTCCTTTGGAGGGTGTTACTTTTTGGAAGGGTATATTCCACTTTATGATAAGGTAAATAGATAATATACCACTTTCATTTACCTCTCATTGTTCGAGATGCTCTTAGGCACAGATTTTTAGGTAGTGATGTTTAGTGATTAAATGAAGTGAGAATAAAACACGAGTGAAAAAAAAGTAGAGAGAAAAAAGTAGGAGAATATATAAAGTAAGAGAGATATGGAGTGTTGTTTTTTGCCATAAAGGGAAATGTCACACTTATAGTGGGTCGGCCTAAAAATGAATACACATCACTTATAATGAGACGGATGGAGTATTAATCTAAATAGTCCAATCAACCAACCTACAACATAAAAAATAATACTCCATCTATTCCATTCAAGATGTCCATTTTCCCTTTTTCATTTGTCCCACTCAAAACGTCCATTTTCTATACTTGGAAATAGGGACGGATCTATATGAGCACTAAAGGGGCAAATGTCCCACCTCAAAAAAATTATTTATGTTGTTTTTATTATTATTTTTAAATTTTTTGAAATATCCTTATATATGCCCCTTCTTAAATCCTTAAAATGTCTTTATACATAGTTTTGGCCCACTTGTATAAAATTCTTGGCTCCGTCCCTGCTTGGAAATAAATCCATTTCTCATCTCTTCGCATTAAAATATTCAATTACATTTTTTCTCTACTTAATTTAACAATTCTTCCTAAAATCATGTGTCACTCAAGAATGTGGGCATCTTGAGTGGAACGTAGCGTGCAGCAGTTGGATTTTATAACTTTATATATTGAGCTCATACAAATATTTTGTGACTAAATCAATTAACCTCTAGCATATTGAATCTTATATGAGCTTCTCCTTCGAGGACCAGCTAGTTAGAACAATGAAAGTGGGATTAACAAAAAAAAAAGACAAGTTTTAAGTGAATTTAAATTTTTAAAAAATAGGGCGTAAGAAACGTGTAACATGAGGAAACTTTTGATATGGCTAATCCTTTGGCTTTCCATCTCTTGTAACCACCTTTTGCATAATGGTTTGCTTAATGGTGAATTATTATCAAGACCTTCCATGTCATCTTTTGTGCCTATATAAGGCATAGAGTTGTAGAGAGGAAACAACACCAACAAATCATTCTCTCTTCTCTCTAGCTCTCAAGCATTCTAGTTCGCATCATTATAAGCATTGCATTGCTCGGTTCTCGTCTCCAATTCAAGTTCGCCGGAGCCTATGAGTTTGAGGTGCTTAAACTCGATAGGAGGAAAGTCGTTTCATCTTTGGGGACGTTGCACCAATCCGTGAGCACTAACCGGGGCGTATCTCGTCTTGCGGAGAGAGGGATACCTCGACTCGACTTGAAGAAAACCATAGTTTGCATCTTGTTCTTTTATTGTAATTACTTTGTTTTATTTACCTTCTAGTTTGTTGTTCTTATGTAATGGCAAGAGTTTGCCCGTGTAAAGGCTGCAATATTTCCAACAATCGCAAGACGAGATATTGTACTCTTGCTGAAATCATGTCGATGCGCTATGGAGTGGTTAATTCCTTGAGATCTATTCTCTTGAGAATGGTGTTTATCGTTTGTCATCTGACAAGCAAGACCAATTTAGACTTGGTAGTAGTAATTGAGATGCATAGGTTATTGAATATACCAATGCACATATGGTTCAATATAATTGTGTACTTATTAATGGAGACAATATTGTGCAAATTATTTGAACGTGTTGTTATAAACAACAAAGATCACGAGGTGGTCGCAATGGTCTCCGACGTGAACCATGGTAACAATCCAAATAAATGGTTTGTTGATACGAGTGCCACATGTCATGTGTGCTCCGAGAGAAGCGTTTTTTCTACTTACAAATCTGTAGGAGGTAGAAAAGTATGCATGGGAAACCAAGCCTCTTCTGAGGTGGTTGGTGTGGGTAATGTGTTCCTAAAATTAGGATCTGGAAAGGTTGTTACCCTTAAGGATGTGTTGCATGTCCCCAACATCCGAAATAATTTGGTGTCAGGATTACTTCTAGTAAATCATGGATTTTCACTAGAATTTGAGTGTGAAAAGGTTATATTGACCAAGTATAGAAAGTTCATAGGTGAAGGTCACCTAGTGAATGGGCTTTTTGAGCTGAATGTTACGGTCATTCACCGTGGAAAAGGAACAAGCAATAAGGAAGATGACGCATCCTCTTATTTGCTTGAGTGCTCCGATTTATGTCATTGTAGATTAGGACATATAAATCTAAATGCTATAAAAAGATTAGCGAATCTTGATTTACTAAAAGTTCACGAGTTTAACTCACAAAAGAAATGTGAAGTCTGTGTTGAAGCAAAAATGACCAAGCTACCATTTCGCTCGGTAGAACGGAGCACAAAACCTCTAGAGTTAATCCATACAGACGTATGTGATTTAAAATTTGTGCAAACTAGAGGTGGTAAAAAGTACTTCATCATATTTATAGATGATTGCACAAGGTATTGTTACCTTTACTTATTAAAAAGTAAAGATGAGGCAATTGAAGCGTTTAAAGACTTCAAAAATTAAGCCGAAAATCAACTTAATTGTCGAATTAAGTGTGTTCGAAGTGATAGAGGAGGTGAGTATGTAGCCCCGTTTGCAGAATTATGTCATGCAAGTGGTATAATTCACCAAACAACGGCTCCATATTCTCATCAGTCAAATGGAGTTACTGAGCGAAAAAATCGAACACTTAAAGAGATGATGAATGCTCTGTTGATTAATTTTGGTTTATCCCATAATATGTGGGGTGGAGGCTGTGTTAACAGCGAATCATATCCTGAACAAAATTCCACTCAAAAATAGGGATGTGACTCCTTATGAATTGTGGAAGGGAAAGAAACCTTCATATACATACCTCAAAGTGTGGGAGTGTTTAGCAAAGGTACAAGTGCCGCCTCCAAAACAAGTTGCAATTGGCCCTAAAACAGTCGATTGCATCTTTATTGGTCATGCACTTAATAGTAGTGCTTATCGTTTCCTAGTCCATAGGTCAGCTGTGTCTGGTGTGGCTGAAGGAACAACAATTGAGTCAAAGAATGATATATTCTTTGAGAATGTTTACCCTTGCAAGAAGCAGGAGGATCATTCTAGTGAAAGAATGATGGATGAATCCACTAGTTCTAATCCGCCAAAAAGGACGAGGTCAAGTCCTGAGGATGTAGAACTAAGACGTGGTAAAAGAGTTAAAGTTGCTAAGACATTTGGTCCCGACTTTATAACTTTTATGTTGGATGACGAACCAAAGTCAGTGGATGAAGCGCTGTCTGGCCCAGATGCGCCATTCTAGTTAGAAGAGATCAATAGTGAAATTGAATCAATTATGAGAAATAGCACATGGGTGTTAGTAGACTTGCCAGAAGGCTGTAAGACCTTAGGGTGCAAGTGGGTCCTGAGAAGGAAATATAAAACTGATGGTACTATTGAAAAGTACAAAGCTCGCCTAGTTGTGAAAGACGTTAAGCAGCAAGAAGGATATGAATTCTTCGACACATATTCACCCGTTACGTAAATCACTTCTATTCGGGTGCTTCTTGCAATTGCTGCTATGCACAATCTTGAGATTCACCAAATGGATATGAAAACTGTCTTTTTGAATGGTGAATTGGAGGAAGAAATTTATATGGAACAACCTGAAGGGTTTGTAGTACTTGGCCAAGAAAGGAAGGTATGCAAACTAGTGAGGTCTCTATATGGATTAAAACAAACGCCTTTGCAATGACACTTGAAGTTTGACAATGTGATGTTGTCAAATGGGTTCACTATCAATGAGTGTGATAAGTGTGTTTACATTAAGAACACAGATAACGGTTTTGTTATTGTGTGTCTTTATGTAGATGATATGTTGATTATGGGCAACAATATTGCCATTATCAATGAAACCAAAAATATGTTGAAGAGAAATTTCGACATAAAAGATATGAGTTTAGCTGATGTGATTCTCGGAATCAAAATTAAAGAAATCACCAGGGAATTGCTCTGACACAATCTCATTATATTGAGAAAGTGCTAAGAAATTTCACTCGTTTGATTGTGAGCTAGCTAAATCTCCATTTGAACCCAACGTGCATTTGAGTAAGCACACGGGTGAGCATGTAGCTCAAGAAGAATATGCAAGGATCATAGGGAATTTGATGTTTATCACAAACTGCACTCGACCAGATCTTGCGTGTACGGTGAATAAGCTGAGCTGATTTACGAGCAACCCAAGCAAGGTTTGTTGTTCTTATGTAATAGCAAGAGTTTGCCCGTGTAAAGGCTGCAATATTTCCAACATATGGGAATAACCAAAAAATATTACACACAAATAACCTTATTTTATCTAAATGGGTTTGAATGGGATTGAATTATCGAAGTAGTAAATCACATTTTTTTTCTGGTACAAAGCTGTGGGCAGCGCCCAGAAAGAGAAGTTAATGAACATAAGAAACACTTAATATATCACGAAGCAACCAACTGCTAATACCCATCTGTGGGTTTTCTAAAACATGAACTCCTCTAGGAAAGCTATATGCATGATGCGACAAAAAATCAGCTGCAAAGTTATCTTCTTTGTGCACATGGCAAACCACAACACACTCAAAATTCAGGAGTAGGTTACATAGCTTCTGCACTATGGAGCGACAATTGACAGAGATATCAAAACATCATAGATTCATAGCGTCTCTGATAGAGCATGTTTGTGTGCAGGTGTCGCGTCAAGCAAAGGGTGTGTCCTACTAATCAGGATGGACGTCCCAGCTAAGCCTGAACCTGGTATCAATAATTCCTCAACCCACTTCTACTGACTAGTATAATGGATGTAAGGGTCGAATTCCACAGAGATGAATGCGCTTTGGTAATTGTGGTGATATTCTGGAAAGGTTGGTTAGCTACCACGCTTTGGGTTGAGATTCTAACTAGACTGGAAATTAAGGTGGTACTCTAATGACTAGGAGGTGTGAAAGATGATTAACAAGCAGCTGTGTACGTGAGATTGAGGGAACATTATGTTTCAGAAAATATCTGGAGGGTACAGGTTACTATAAAAGGTTAAACGGAATATCAGAGAATAAGTGGTAGTTAGGTGACTAGGCTGACAGACCTGTAGGGTACCAGCAAAAAAAGTAGAGAAACGTAAAGGACAAAAGCAAAAAGTAACTAAAAAGTAAAAGTGGTCTCAAATTTTGATGTGGACATTGTCTTCTCCAACGAGTATGAACACAAATCAAACAACTCAGATTCCATGAACGAGAATTTCAGGTTAACAAACTCCACAAAAACAGATCTACAATCTAAACTCCAAATCAAAAGATTAAAGTAACGAAACTGAAATTACGCTTACTGGGTAACATGCAAGGTGGCAGAAATCACGTAAACTAAGCTTTCACACTTAACCATTTCAGATCTAAAATCTAACAGCTATCTAATTTCATGAACTCAGATTTATCAATGCGGAAATGAAAACATGCTCGTAACACTTGGAAATTACAGTAATAACTAGATCTAAGCTATCTAGGTAGAAAGAAACAGAATCGAACAGAAAGAAATGCATAAAAACAACTTCATTGCATAAAAGGTGTTTGGATCTAAACGAAATACTTCAAAAGCAAACGGAAATTGAAAGTGCAACAGGTCCAACGTAAGGAAACACGTAAAGATTAACTAAGAAAATAAATAAAGATTGTTTTGCCACTCCGGGCGATGAAACTGCTAACACTACGAAACTCGCTGACTGGATTGAGAGAATGCGGAACTCCGACGAACTGATGAAACTCTCAAGTGACCATGGCTGTGGCGAGGAACGAGAATATGAAAGACTAGGCTGAAGGACTGATCTGCCGAGAGAGAACTACTCTAACTAAGAGTGTTTTTCCTAAAGTTCCTTTGATCGATGATGATTTCCTCTCTCCAAGTGGCTTCCTTTTATAGGGAGGCATGCCCTTGATTTTTAGGGTAGACTCTCTTCGCGAAATGACCCTTTTGCCCTAACTTGTGGCTGATCTTCCCAGCAATCCTTCTTCTCCATCTCGAGCCTTTTTGGCATGCATACTGGTCAGTATAGCAACATTCTGATGCCCTTTTCACCCGAGTTATCTGATACCTTTCCTTCTGACTAGAACCCTTTCCCTGCACACTTTAGCAACTGTTTTGCAGATATATTCCAATTATGCACGTTATACTGACCAGTAACCAAGGCCTAGAATACGACTTATCAATCTCCAACAAAGCTATCGCTCTCCACTTCTAGCTTCTGAATTCCTGGAGACTTTGCCAACTGTAACCCATAGAATAAGCACCAAACTTTTTGCAGTCAAAATGGAACGCGTTCTAATATTAACAACAAACCCACACTTCCATGCTCCGAGCTCATCACAAAACAAACCTCCCCCAAATGCTCTTGCCGAGTCTCCTCCAAGAGACTCCATTACCATTCCACAAAGCTCATTAACCTTGTTTATATATTTCATCAAATAGTTCCCCTACCAGCATCGATCTGACTTCAATTTGTAATTCAGCCACCTCCACCGTCGTCGTATCATCTTCTACAGCCCCCGGATTCTTGCTACCGCATGCCGTTATTTTCAACATCTTTTGTCCTCAACTCATTACTGAACAACACCATTCTTCATCAGCGACGGATCCAAAAATCTAAATTCGAGGGGTCGGATCAGACACAGTAAAATATTAATATAAATAAAATATTTATATAATTTTTGTTATAGAATAAAAAATTATAATTTTATTAACTCTGTCTTTAGAGCATCTCCAATGATCGGCTAGCGGACCGGCTAGCGATTCCGGGCGCTGGCCGGTCGCTAGCCGAACCATTGTAGGCGGCGAGCGGCAAAACGGCTAGCCGATCCGCGAGCTCTAGACGATTCGGGGGCTCTAGCCGATCCGCTAGCCGCCATTGTAGGCCCGGAATCGGCTAGCCTATTTTTTTTAATTTAAATGAAATTATTGAATTTTTCCATATATGTGTCGTAAATTTAATTCTGTGTTTTGTGTGATTGTTAATTATTTATTTTTAATAATTTTGTTTATTGTGGCTGAGCTATGGTTGGGCTATTGCTTGTCCTGATAATGTGACAGGAGGAGTTTTAGTGCTGATGATGTGGCAGAAGGAGTTTGTGGCTGGGCTATGGCTGGGTTATGGCTGGGCTATTCTTATTGGAGATGCTCTTATTGGGCATAACAGTTGATTCCTACGAATATACATATCTTGAAAACGAGATAAAAGCTAAACAACATACTCCCTCCGTCCCAAAAGAATGTGTATTTTGGGTTCGGCATGAGTTTTAATACAAAATTAGTAAAGTAATAGAGAGGTGGAGAAAAAAAGTAAATAAAAAGTGTTGTTAGTGGAGAATGAGTCTCACCTCATTAGAGAGAAAATAATTTCTAAAATTAGAAAGTGCATATTCTTTTGGGACGAACTAACAAAGAAAAATGCATATTCTTATGAGACAGATGGAGTATATCTACATTATCCAATGTTAGAAAAAGGAAATATTCTCAATTATGTTAGAGATCAATTAATTTGTAATTGCATATAAAATTTAGATCGGCTAATTAAAAATATATGAATTAATTTTTCAAAAACATACTTCATCCGTCCAAAAAAATAGACAAAGTTGTAAATGATCCGAGTTTTAATGTGTAATTGGTAAAGTAAGAGAGAGATGAAAAATGTGGTGGAAGTAATATTAGTGGATTGTGGGGTCCGTATTTAGAATGATTTGTATGGTTATTATTGGTTTAAAACTTCCATTTTTAGAATTGGTCTAATTTT
This sequence comes from Salvia splendens, assembly GCF_004379255.2. NCBI lineage: Eukaryota > Viridiplantae > Streptophyta > Magnoliopsida > Lamiales > Lamiaceae > Salvia > Salvia splendens. The sequence goes on from NC_056038.1 coordinate 8,144,403, forward strand.
AATGGACGGTCCAAAATGGTAAAACTTGTCTTTTTGGGCGAATGGAGTATGAAATAAATACAATGAGTTAATTAAGATCGATTAATTTAATATTTTAAAGTGGAACTATCAGTATCAATTAATTTAAAATTGACAATAATTGTGAATTTAAGAACGCACATATACTATATATATTCATAATCCACGGTTAAAAATGAAAGACACAATAACTATGATTACATATAGCAATATAAACAATAAAAAACATAAAACTTATGCAATAAAATTAAACAGAATGATCAATTGTTAACTCATCATTTAATTGCTAATATAATTTATTTAAGATCATAGGATTTTGAAAATCTTGTGGTCTACAATTTGTCATGGGTAATTTCATTTTTTATTTTTTTAATACTCCTATTAAGATAATAGCAACTATCAAATTTAGGGTATAGAAACACAATGTCAATATAGTGTATGAAATACATCAACACAAAGACATGACAATATCAATACAATTTCATATTGACATTGTACAAGCATTGTATTGACATATTATATGTCGTGTATTGATATAAAGCTGATAATGAAATTTATGAATTTTTTTGAATTTTTTCCCAAATTTTGACATCGGAACACATGCAAGTGAGATCTCGTTAGAATCCTTATGAAATTATCTTTAATTTGATATATGTTGTGCGAAAAAATAATTTAAATCGAGAAAGTTATATGCATTTTAAAGTTATGAGATATTTTTCAAAAGTTAGTTACAACTTATTGACCTTTTTTTATTGTATTGACGTGAGGCTGATGATCTAGGTCCTTGATCTGAATATCTAATGACTATTATTTAATTATAGTTAGTAATTAAGTATTAGGTAGTAATATAACCCTCCCAAAATGCATATAGTATGGTATTAATGAATAAAGTTGATAAAAAGAAAGTTAAAAAAAAGTCATGTATTAATACCAGAAAATTGTCCATAAAATTTATATCACCGGTCGACCAAAATAAGCAAATGGAGGAGTAAATGTCAATGTAAATCAGGGATTAGAATCGGAGCCCGTCGGAGGGTCGACGACAGCTTCAAACCTCGACTCCATACTAATCCTTCATCACCTTCCCATAAACTAACTGATATTCACCCCAATTCCTAAAATGTTCGCTCTTCGCGGAAATAAATTTCAACTCATCCAACCCAATAAACCCTTTCTCTATAGTATGTCCAATCCAATCCAATCCAATCCAATCCAATCCAATATATTCAAGCGTATGTGTGATTGTAGGAAATTGGATAGCAGGCCAACTATAAGAATTTACAATATATTGTTTGCCGCTCTTCTTACTCGTGGAAAGAAGTCCTACATTAATCATATTTATATGGAGACTATAAGAAGTTTGTTCAAGCAAATGGTAGATGCTGGGATTGAGCCTGATATTTTTTGATCAAGGGATATGTGCATCTCAATGAACAATGATGCACTTAGAATCTTTCACCATATGGGCACGGCTTATGAATGCTAGCCCAACTCGCTTTCCTATGATTATCTGTATCCTTGTCAAAACTCACTTGTAGGTTGCTTTTCAGGGTCTTTCAAAATTCAGTGTTATTTGCAACAAAGAGAAGTTAGAATAAATGGTAGCACTTAGAAAAATATTGGTGAATATTTGGTCCTGTACCATACTACATGATGGGATACGAACTAAACAACTAAACAATAATTGCGAGCCCAATAGCAGTGACGGCCCATCAGCCCAAAACCCAAGAAAGAGTATCAGTTCGGCACAACCAAAGAGTTCGGTCACAGCCTATAGCTCGGTAGTATCAGTTCGGCACAACCAAAGAGTTCGGTCACAGCCTATAGCTCGGTAAAAGCCGACCAATCGAGCTCAACTCTCAGATCGGCAGAAGCTGATCGGCAAAGTTCAGCAGTTCGGTCTCAGTATTCGACCGAACAAGGAGATAGTGGACCCATGCAGGATCTCCACGACCTCCATTACACCCACGATCTATTTAGTGGTATCAAGCAGTTATCAACCTGCAAACCACGATCTTAGTTCGAATGTATAAATAGAACTTAGATCAGATAGACGAGGGGTTAAGCTCTCTAGATCCTGAATCTTATAGCAAATCAATATTGTAATCTGTAAGCGAGACCAAGCAATACAAATTTGCCCTCTCTTCTTCCCGTGGACGTAGATTTACCTCAGTAAATCGAACCACGTAATTTTCCGTGTCGTGATCGTTTATTACTTGCATTTATTCCCATCAAAAATTCGCTACATCATCACTGGCGCCGTCTGTGGGAACCGACAGAAAACCAAAACTGTGATAAAAGCGAGTTTTTGATCCTCTTCCACCAAAAAATGCATACCAGATCACATAATACCCATACTTCCGTCCGTGATGAACGTGAGGAAGCTAGTCCAGCCCGTAGGTCTGGAAAACAGCCTCGGGAGAAATCTGCCTCCAGTTCTCACGGTGAAAGAACAAACCACTCAAAAAGTCATCGCACCGAGCCTCCCCAGCAGCTCGCTTTGAATGAGGCTGTCAAGTCGTTCTTGGCTGAGAAGCAGGATGAGTTCTTAACATTCCTACAAAAGAGCCAGAAGCCGGAGAAGAAAACGGCGGATTCTCCCTCCCCCTCCAGACATGAAAGTCACTACCGCAGTAGTGTCGTATCTTCCAGGAGAAAGAATCCTCACCACCGATATGTTCCTTCTCCTCCTTGTTACCGAAGTCACAGGAGAACTCCATCTCCACCATACCGTAGAGATGTCGGATTCGCTATGTATGGAGCGCTGAAGACTCCATTTTCGGATGATATCACCAGAACTCCGTTGCCACAGAATTACCGAACTCCGTCAGTGACTTATGACGGGTTAGTGGATCCTCATGATTTCCTGGGACGCTATCAGTATAATATGGCGAACCAAGGTCTCAATGAGGTTCATATGTGTAAGCTGTTTCCCGAGCTGCTCATCGGGAACGCAAGAAGGTGGTTTGATAGCCTCCCTCAAGGCAGCATTAGATCTTACAGAGATCTAATGGATGCTTTTCATAGGAGGTTCTTCCAGAAGGCGGAAACCCGAATCACTTCGGCTCAGCTGCTTTCTATACGTCAAGGTCGCGATGAAAAGATTAGCGACTTCATGACAAGATTCCACAAGGAATGCCTACAAGTAGATGATCTCAATGATCTACTTGTCATTTCGGCATTCCAAAATGGAATTCTGCCAGGAGCTCTCTACAGAAAGCTCGTTGAGTGCAGTCCGCAAACAGCTCAAGAGATGTGGGACATTGCGGACCAGTTTTCTCGTGCTGATGAGGCAGACCGTCGAAAACGGTCTTTAGACAGCTCTTCCAGAGGAGACAAGAGGAAGCCCGATCATAGCGATCAGGGACATCCTCGCCGAACTCCTTTTGAAAGAATTCAAAGGGCACCGGTACAAGACAGATTGGGACCACGTCTCAATCCTGAGAAACCACCCGCTCAGTTCGTACCATTGAACAAGTCGAGAGCGGAAATTTTCGAACTGCATTCTGATATGTTCGAAAAACCAAAGTCGATGACGAAATCGGCCACGCGCCGAAGTCAGGATATGTATTGCTCCTTCCATCAAGACCACGGTCACGATACCGAGGAGTGCCGAAATTTGGCAGCAGATATTGATGTTCTTGTGAAAGCAGGGACATTAAAAAAATACCAAAGCAAGCCGCCGAAAAAGAATAAGAAACAGAGAAGTGCGAACTGCGCTCCTCAGGATCCTAAAAGGCAACAGGATCCCGAAGACGATGACGAGCCGCAATATGATGGAGTGATCCAGACTATTGACGCTCTCCCAGCCGGGAAGACTAAATCGTCTCTAAAATCAGAGCGCAAAGGCTTCAATCGAGAGGAGCCAACACATAAAAGGCTGAAGAAGGAGGAAGTAATTACATTTTCAGATGCAGATCCCGTCCCGGCCATTTCTCCTCATCAAGACGCTATTGTCATTCAAGCTGGAGTGGCAAACAAACTGATCCACAGAGTGTTTGTGGATACATGAGCGTCGGTTAGCATTCTTTTTAAAGAATGTTTTGATAAACTGGAAGTGGATCCAGCTCGGCTCAGTCCGGCCCCAATTCCTCTGAAAAGTTTCGCCCAGGAGGACACCCGCCCTGAAGGTATTATCAGCCTTCCGATTACGGTAGGAAGAGCGCCTACTAGCTCCAGTACGGTGATCGAGTTTTTTGTGGTAAAAGCTCGATCCCCGTATAACATTATACTGGGAAGAGACTGGCTCAACACAGTTCGGGCCATTTGCTCTACTTATCACCTCACAATCAAGATCCCCACTAAAGGAGGGATAGCAGTCATCCGAGGTGATCAAAAGAGAGCAAAAGAATGTCTGCAGATTGCGCTTAAAAGTGCCGAACAATCAGATCGGCACCATCAAGCATAGCAATCACAGCAGCCGGAGTCAGAGGCAGGCGAAATGAACGAAGTCACACCGGAGCCGAACTCGATGAAAGTTCAGTTATACGAAGATGATCCATCCAGAACGGTCAAGATCGGTTTCGCGGGAACACCTCTACTCCGGGAAAAGACCATCCAGCTCCTCAAAGAGTACAAAGATGTCTTTGCGTGGTCTCCGTTGGACATGACTGGAGTGTCTTCCGAGGTAATTACACATCGGTTAAATATTGATCCTTCAGTCCGGCCTATAAAACAGAAGCAAAGACTCTTTGCGGCAGAAAGAAATCAAGTCATCCATGACGAAGTCCGCCAATTACTGAAAGCGGATGTATTATTTGAAGTAAAATATCCTTCTTGGGTGGCCAATCCTGTGATGATCAAGAAAAAAGAAGGAGGATGACGGATGTGCATAGATTTTACAGATCTAAATAAGCACTGTCCTAAAGATTGCTACCCCCTTCCCAACATAGATAAAAAAGTAGAAGCTTTGATAGGCTTCGAAATTTTCTGTTTTCTTGATTTGTATAAAGGATACCACCAAGTTTTAATGGATGAGAATGATGCTTTAAAAACGGCTTTCATTACTGACTTCGGTATTTTTGCTTATAAAAAGATGCCATTTGGTTTAAAGAATGCCGGAGCTACATATCAAAGGATGGTAGATAAGCTATTTCGGCACCTGATCGGAAAAGAGGTTGAAGTATATGTTGACGACATAGTTGTTAAAAGCAGAAGCACTTCGGAGTACGAAAACAATCTCAAATCCACTCTCGACGTGCTCAAAAAAGCCAACCTCAAACTCAATCCCCAAAAATGTACCTTTTTGGTAGATTCGGGAAAATTTCTGGGTTATTGGGTTTCAAAGGAAGGACTCAAGGCAAATCCCCTAAAGGTTCAAGTTGTTCAGAACATGGCAATGCCGAAGTCCATACATGATGTGCAAAGGCTAACTGGATGTCTAGCCGCACTGAATAGATTCCTTTCCCAAGCAGCCGAAAAGCAAATGCCGTTCTTCAATGTTTTGAAGAAGGCACCAAAGTTTGAGTGGGGAGCCGAACAGAAAAAGGCTTTTGACGAACTCAAAAGTTATTTAACCGAACTTCCTACTCTCTCTGCTCCAACAGATGCCGAAGTGATATTCTTATATTTAGCAGCATCAGATCAAACCATTAGCGCGGTGCTTGTGCGAGAAGAAGGCCTAAAGCAGCGTCCTATCTACTTTACAAGCCGAGCATTAAGAGGTCCCGAAACAAGGTATCAACCTCTGGAAAAAATTGCTCTGGCATTAGTAAATGCAGCAAGGAGACTGCGGCCATATTTCTATGCTCACAAAGTATGCGTCTTAACCGATCTTCCACTTCGGCAAGTTTTGACTAAGCCAGAAGCATCAGGCAGAATTGCCAAGTGGGCCATAGAGTTGGGAGAACATTCAATAGAATATCTACCTCGGAAAGCCATCAAGGGACAAGCCTTGGCAGATTTTCTTGTAGAGGCAAAGTTCGATCAGGCAATCCCTATTATTGCCGAACAGAAAAATCCTACCAATGATGAACTAACACAGCCCCAGAAACCCGAAGTAGAGCCGCCGGACTGTTGGATTGGATTCGTAGATGGAGCTTCGAATAAGACAGGAAGTGGAGCTGGTATTCTACTTATCGCTCCCGACGGACACGAAGTAACTTATTCACTTCGGTTCTTATTCCCAACCACTAATAACGAAGCCGAATACGAAGCCCTTCTTGCCGGACTTCAGTTAGCGCAACATCTACTTGTCAAATCTCTCAAAATTCATTGTGATTCACAAGTCATAGTGAATCACATGCTGGGTACAAGTGAAGCCCGTGGTGAAAGGATGAAAAAATACTTGGACAAAGCGCAAAGTATTAGCCGAAATTTCTCTTATTTTCGGATAATCCACATTCCCAGAGCGGGAAATAGCCGAGCAGATACTTTAAGTAAGTTGGCCTCATATCCGAGCTCAAAGGTGGAGGAATTACCGCACAGAAGCATTGATGAAGCTGAAGTACACTCAGTAACCAGTTCACCGAACTGGATGACGCCAATATTAAAGTATCTAGATCAAGGACAACTGCCCGAGGATAAGAGAGAAGCAAGGAAAATCACATGCCGAGCACTTCGGTACGAACTTCATGAAGGAGTCCTATATAGAAAGTCCTACCTTCAACCGTTATTGCGATGTGTAGGACCAGAAGAGACGGATTACATCCTTAGAGAAGTTCATGAAGGATCTTGCGGTAGCCACATCGGAGCTAGAGCATTAGCTAAAAAAGTTCTGAGATGGGGATATTATTGGCCAACTTTGGTACAAGAAGCAGTACAGCTAGTTAAGAAATGTACGAAATGCCAAATCCATGCAAATATCCCAAGGACGCCGCAGACTGATCTATGTGCTATGCAAAGCCCTTGGCCTTTTATGCAATGGGGCATAGACATAGTAGGACCACTACCACAAGCTCCCCGGCAAATGAAATTCTTGATCGTTGCCGTGGATTACTTCACAAAGTGGGTGGAGGCTGAACCATTAGCTACGATAACGAGCTCAAAGGCATTAGATTTTGTCTGGAAGAACATAGTTTGCCGATTTGGCATACCCCATATCCTCATTTCGGATAATGGGACTCAGTTTACTGACAAAACATTTAAGAATTGGTGCCAAGAGTTGAATATTCAACAGCGGTTCACTTCGGTCTCTCACCCACAAGCAAACAGACAAATGGAAGTAACAAACCGTACTTTGGTGAAAGGATTAAAAGCTCGGTTAGAACAAGCCAAAGGACAATGGGTAGAAAATCTTCCTCAAGTCCTATGGTCTTACCGAACTACACCAAAAACCTCCAACGGTGAAACTCCGTACAGTCTAGTGTACGGCACTGAAGCCGTAATTCCGGTTGAGATCGGCATACCCAGCCCCCGAACTCTTAATTTCTCAACAGAACTGAATGACGACGGGCTGAGAGCCGAACTAGATCTTGCCGAAGAAAGAAGAGAATTGGCCTTCATAAAAGAAGCCAAGTACAAGGAGCAAGTAACCCGGTATTATAACCAAAGGGTGAAAAAGCTGCAGTTTCAAGTGGGAGATCTCGTATTGAGAAACAATGAAGTAAGCCGAGCAGAAAAGCTGGGCAAACTTGAACCCACATGGGAAGGTCCGTATCGGGTGTCAGAAGTCCTGGGAAAAGGGTCTTATAAATTGACTCACATGTCAGGAGAACAAGTACCCCGAACATGGCACATTTCCAACCTCAAGAAGTTCTATTTGTAAGAGACAAGGTCCGGTCAGTCTCGTGTCTAGTTCGGTCCTAGGAGTATGTGCTTTCATATTTGTATTGTTCTTTATACTTGTCGTTTTTTAAAAGATTAAAATCTTTTTCGTCCTTTTTATTTGTCTCTCTATGTGCGTTTTGTCTCTTATAAATGTTACTGAGGTATATTGTTCTTTAAAGGCTGATCCCCTTTTTAGATCAATTATTAAAGACAATTGTGAGTCCAAGCTTCTAAGGAAGATACAAGACTCCACAATTCAGCTTAAGAAACAAGCAATTCGTCTGAAACGAACTGCAATAAGCCGGAAACCACTCCGGTTAACTAGGGAAAGTCCAATCCAAGCGATAAAACTCGCCAAATAAGGACACAAACTAAGTCCGGTCAAAGAAGAGTTTACTTCATAAGACCGAGGACGAGTACAGGGAAAGTCCAATCCAAGCGATAAAACTCGCCAAATAAGGACACTAACTAAGTCCGGTCAAAGAAGAGTTTACTTCATAAGACCGAGGACGAGTACAGGGAAAGTCCAATCCAAGCGATAAAACTCGCCAAATAAGGACACTAACTCAGTCCGGTCAAAGAAGAGTTTACTCCATAAGACCGAGGACGAGTACAATAAATGAAATAAAAAATCGCTGAACTGTAAATACGCAGTGATAGAAGCGAAATGAAAAAATTTCATTTACTAAGTCTTGTTGGGCATACAATTCCGCTGCCCTACGAGAATGCGTTACACCATTACAAAGGACTACTCTACTGTCTACGGTTGCTAAAGTTGAGCCACCTATCCAAAAAGTCCTCATGATGCTGAGTTCGGGCGTTCCGAGCAGTTGAAGAATCAGTAGGTGGACGAGATGCTCTGATCGACCTACCGCCTCTTCTCTGAGTCCGGGAAGTTCTAGCACCTCGGCGGCGAAGAGTCTCTTCACGAAGCATTCGCTGATCTTGCTCACTCATATTCACCACTCCTCTACGAACTTCAGGGCGTCCTTGTCTTGACGTTTCCGGTTGCTCCTGAGTCCGTTGCTGACTTGGAGTAGGTTCTTGTCTTGACGTTTCCGGTTGCTCCTGAGTCCGGTGCTGATTTGGAGTAGAAGTTTGAGTAAGTGGATCCGAGGTTTGAGTTGGAGCGTGAGCGTCTGTTAGCGGGAAACGGCTAAGGAATCTCTCGATCGCGGGACGCCGGGAAAGAATGATGTCGTACAGAGAAGCCAAGCGCCGCAATGATTTCACAACTTGTTGGCAAGCCGAGCTCTCCAGCACATTGTTCTTCCGGAGTACATGAAGCTTCTCCCACAGTTCATCAACTTGATTCTGAACTTCGGATATAGTCATTCCCCCGCGCCCGCTGATGAAGTCTTCATATGCAGTCCTCTCAGCGATGACAGTATTCAGCTCGGCCTCTAGATCTCTCCTTATGGACTCTAAGTCCTTATTGTTGGACTCCAGCTCCACTAAACGAGCCAAGAGTTCATCATACTTCATCTGGTCATCTATAGCTTTTTTCTCAGCTTCATTTAAAGCCGAAGAGTATAGCCGCTTCCAGTGAAGTACCTCCAGCTCCTTAGAGTTAAGAATACGAAGCAGCTATGTCAGTTCGGCATTTCAGTTTACCGAGCAGGCAGTAAACCACAATAGGAGTAAAAGAGATTAAGAAGAGCTATAAGGAAGACACGAGTGTAGAAAGAAGAATTTTTTTCATTCACAAGAAAAAATTTACACAAGGAGGGCTTCAAGGCCATTTTACAAATAGAAAGAAAGAAACTAAACTAAGAGAAGGGAGACGAAATCATACTTCGCCAGTTTCGTCTCCGGCTTCTCTGTGGGTTTCAGCTTCTTTCTCCTTGTCTACCTCGGTCTCAGCCTCGGCCTCCCTACTCCCTCCCTCCTGCTCGGCGCCCCCATCGCCGGTCTGCTGATCCTCCTGCTCGGTCTCCCGGCCGGCCTCATTTTCCTGCTCACCCTCTTTGAAAATTGAAGCGGGTGAAACAGGCCCCAAGGAGGCAAAGATGGCCTCCATGTTCTCGTCACGGTCAGCCCGGCAATTACGGACTCGTTCAGCAGAAAGCAGGACCGATGAAGACGCAAGCTCCTCAAGGAGCGGCAGACTCTGGAGGCGCGCTGCAATCTCTCGGCCATACAGCGGCAAAATGACTTCGGGTTCCTGCTCAGCGTTATCGGTCATCAATTTCAGCAGATCGCCGATAAGGGCCGAAAATTGATTGCTCAAAAAGAGTTTCTCCGTGTAAACACGGAGAGCCTCCCCCTGAGCAACCACGGCAGCAGCCTCCCTCTGTTTCGACTGCTCTCTCTGGATGATGAGCTGGTTTTTGGCACGCTGGGCTTCATCCTGAGCCGAGATCCTAGCGGCCCTTGCCTCCTCAAAGTCTGCCCGAGCCTGTTCGGCCTGGTGACGAGCAGCATTCAAATTCCTCTGCATCTCATCATAATCGCTGGACGCTTTAGAGAGTTCAACTGTGACGAGCTTGCAGAGCATATTGTTCCTCTGAAAATGGAAAAAGGAAAAAAGTCAACAGAGGGGCCACAAAAAATATAGGAAAGAAGCAAAACCAGAAAATCAAGAAGGAAATTCACCTCCACAAAGTCCTTTGGCCATAAAAAGGGCTCAGAGATATGTTCCGAAGTGGCCGCAACCGCTCCGGATCCACAACCCCCCAGGACAATGTCACTCTGTGGCGCTTTTGGGGGTTTCTGAGTCTTCGCCTTCCCCTTTGCCGAAGTCGATTCCGGCTTTTTTGGATCCAAAGACTGACTCGAAGAGGTCTTCTGCCTCTTCGGATTCTTCTCGGCATCAGACGCCGAGCTGGTGGCTCTCTGTTTCTCCGGCTCCTTGGATTCGGAGGATTTGCGACCTAGCCTGCTTAGCATGTTCACTGCCAAAAAGCGAGAAAACAAAGTTAGTTTTCGCCGCTAAAGCAGTAAAGCATAAAAAAGAAATCCTCACCCTCAGTCTCTTCGTCCGAAGACGAGGAATCGAACACGAAGTCACCCTTGACGAGCTCAGATTCCGAATACTGTTTCCTAATCATGGGAATCTTATTGAGCTCGCCCTCGAGCTCGTCCAACGGTTCTACCCGAGGATGAGGAATTACGGACTTCGGCCCTCTCCAGGAAAAGTCCGGAGTCGCCGTCCTATTGTAAAAAAAGAAACGATTTTGCCACTTCGGCCATTTGGTTTTACAGAATGCTCTGAAGGGCTGTAAAGGGATCAAGTAAAACCAGGATTCTTTTCTCTTAAACTGAAAGAAATTAAGGATTGCCCTCAGAGACAGATCCTTTTCTAGTCTACGCAGCTCGGCAGCAAAGGCCGATAAGTGCCTCCAAGAATTTGGAGTCACCTGACCTAAAGGAAATTGAAAAAAATCAAGAAGCTCTACAAAGGCAGGGGGAAGAGGGAAACGAAGCCCGCATTCTAAGCAGGCTTCGTAAACGGTGGCATAACCCTCCGGCGGCGAGTTAGCCCTATGAATGTCGTCGGGAATCACCACTAACCCCCCAGGAAGAAAATATTTTCCGTGTAAGGATATCACAGTATCCTTACTCAAAATGCTGTGGAAATATTCTACCGTCTTCTCCCCGGACCTTTTCCGGCCAGAAGACCCCTTACCCCCCTTCCTACCACTACCTGATTCAGAAACAGATTCAGAAGAAGAAGACATGATTCTTACTCTTTGATGGTCGAAAGTCTCTGAAGAAATTCTTGAAGAAGCGGAAGAAAATTTTACGAAAAAGAGAGAGAATACAGAAGAAATAATCGCAAAAGTATTCCAATGATGAAGAGAGGAAATATTTATCAGATTCGCAAAGGCATTTCAAATTCGTCGCACCGTTTCAAATCCCACTTTTTCTGGATTCTCTGGCCGGATTTGCTGTCGCATTTAATGCAGACACGTGCAGAGCACGTCCCCTGACGTCGGCCTCCCCCTTACACTTATCCAAAACGCCGAAGTGATTCACTTCGCTTTTCGGGGGGGGGGTGGTGATGGGATACGAACTAAACAACTAAACAATAATTGCGAGCCCAATAGCAGTGACGGCCCATCAGCCCAAAACCCAAGAAAGAGTATCAGTTCGGCACAACCAAAGAGTTCGGTCACAGCCTATAGCTCGGTAGTATCAGTTCGGCACAACCAAAGAGTTCGGTCACAGCCTATAGCTCGGTAAAAGCCGACCAATCGAGCTCAACTCTCAGATCGGCAGAAGCTGATCGGCAAAGTTCAGTAGTTCGGTCTCAGTATTCGACCGAACAAGGAGATAGTGGACCCATGCAGGATCTCCACGACCTCCATTACACCCACGATCTATTTAGTGGTATCAAGCAGTTATCAACCTGCAAACCACGATCTTAGTTCGAATGTATAAATAGAACTTAGATCAGATAGACGAGGGGTTAAGCTCTCTAGATCCTGAATCTTATAGCAAATCAATATTGTAATCTGTAAGCGAGACCAAGCAATACAAATTTGCCCTCTCTACTTCCCGTGGACGTAGATTTACCTCAGTAAATCGAACCACGTAATTTTCCGTGTCGTGATCGTTTATTACTTGCATTTATTCCCATAAAAAATTCGCTACATCATCACTACACAAACTGGGAAAAACTAAAAAGCGCAAAACCAGGCACTGGGCAGAGTCAAGATAGGATTTAAATTTGAAAGGCCACAAACGACGACTAATCAAAAGTAGACAAGATGGGCTAAAGAGAAATGGATAAAAGAGCCGCTTAAAGACACCTCAAACCAAGAAACAGAAATAAGCAAAAAACAATACTGCTCCATGCTACAGCAGGACCAGCATTGTTAACATCCTAACATCATATTCGAAGACACGAAAAATCAAGTTCTTATAACATCATTTGTGAAAATAGTCTTCTCTGGCATCAAAAGAGACAAGAGCTTGCACTTCTCACTTGGCACCCTTCTTGACAGCAGCCTTGGTAACCTTGGCACCAGTGGGGTCCTTCTTCTCAACGCTCTTGATGACACCAACAGCAACAGTCTGTCGCATGTCACGCACAGCAAATCGCCCAAGAGGAGGGTATGCAGAGAAAGTTTCCACCACCATGGGTTTGGTCGGAACCATCTTAATCATACCAGCATCACCATTCTTCAGGAACTTGGGCTCCTTCTCCAGTTCCTTACCAGATCGCCTGTCAATCTTGGTCAAGATCTCAGCAAACTTCACTGCAATGTGAGAGGTGTGGCAATCGAGCACTGGGGCATATCCATTTCCAATCTGTCCCGGGTGGTTCATGATGATGACCTGGGAGGTGAAGTTGGCAGCTTCCTTGGCCGGATCATCCTTGGAGTTGGAGGCAACATACCCACGCTTCAAGTCCTTGACTGCAACGTTCTTCACGTTGAACCCCACATTGTCACCAGGAAGAGCCTCTTGCAAGGCCTCGTGGTGCATCTCAACTGACTTGACTTCAGTTGTCAAACCAGATGGGGCAAAGGTGACAACCATACCAGGCTTGATAACACCAGTCTCAACACGACCCACAGGCACGGTACCAATACCACCAATCTTGTAAACATCCTGAAGTGGGAGACGGAGAGGCTTGTCTGATGGTCTCTTGGGCTCCAGGATCTGGTCAAGTGCCTCAAGAAGGGTTGGGCCCTTGTACCAGTCAAGGTTGGTGGACCTCTCAATCATGTTATCTCCCTCAAACCCAGAAATAGGAACGAATGGGATTTTCTCGGGATTGTATCCAACCTTCTTGAGGTAGGAGGCAACTTCCTTAATGATTTCATCAAACCTAGCCTTGGAGTATTTAGGTGTGGTGGCATCCATCTGCATGATAATGGTAGCAATAAGTTAGACTGTGTAATGATAAGACGCTACAAAAATATTACAAGTTAATTAAATAGATTTACCTTGTTACAGCAGCAAATCATTTGTTTCACTCCAAGAGTGAAAGCAAGCAATGCATGCTCACGGGTCTGACCATCCTTGGAGATACCTGCCTCAAAACCACCAGTGGTGGAGTCAATGATGAGGACAGCACAGTCAGCCTGTGAGGTACCCGTAATCATGTTCTTGATAAAGTCTCGATGTCTAGGGGCATCAATAACAGTACAGTAGTACTTGGTGGTCTCAAACTTCCACAAGGCAATATCAATGGTGATACCACGTTCGCGCTCAGCCTTGAGTTTGTCGAGCACCCACGCATACTTGAATGACCTCTTGTTCATCTCAGCAGCCTCCTTCTCGAACCTCTCAATCACACGCTTGTCAATACCACCAAGCTTGTAGATCAAGTGACCAGTGGTGGTCGACTTTCCAGAGTCGACGTGGCCAATGACCACAATGTTGATGTGAGTCTTCTCTTTACCCATTGTTGATTATTTTAATAAGAGCTGCAGTTAATTATAAATGAGATTAGTTTAGCATAAGAGATATTAACAACATAAACAAGTTAGCATAACATAATAGACTAATTCTACAAACATTTCCTGCATAATTCAGCGTATGAATATTAACATAAAATTAAATGGTAAAAATTGGCAATTCATGCTAAAAATGATAGCTCGGAACTTATTACTAAGGTTTGCAAAAGAGTATCGGAAAACCATAAATACATGAGTAATCGAAAAAATCGAAATAGATCTGAAATTCAAAAGCAGAAGATGTTGTCTGAAGATTCCAAAAGCAGAAGATATTACAAACAGCAAACGCCCAATGTTTTCTAAACCAGTTGCAAGTTAATAATAAATCGTCTTTAATAAGTATAGGGATGCACAAAAAAATAACGAAAACGCCAGCAAAAGAACCAGATCTTCTTCGAAAGCCACAATTCTAAGATTCAAAATAAACTAAGATTTTTTTTATAAAAACATACATACTCATCAACAACATGCTGCATCGATGGTAAAACCGATACAAATCAAACATAAATATGCAAATCAACAAACGATACATAAAAGAAATGGGAAAAAATCTGACCACAAACACAGAGATGCACTAGAGAGAAAAAGGATCAGCTGAAACCCTAGCCGCAGGCAGTGTAACGTGAAGAAGTTCCTTCAAATGCTTGGGTTTATAATGGAAGCCAGGGTTTATGTCGAAGATTTATCGGTGTGTGTTTACAATTTTGGCCTCGGGGCATTTTTATAATCTTAGGATTTGTATATAAAGATGGTCCCGCCTGTAGGGGCAGTTCCGGAAATTAAATTCATGCTCTATCACTAAGTTTCATTTTATTCGAGGGATTGTTTGGTCAAAGTTCCCCTTTTGTCTTTTGGTTAAGGGCACCCGCAATGGGGCGCCCGATGGCACGCCCTATGGCGTCCATCGTCTTCGGCGCGGACGATGCCCCCATTGTGGGTGTCCGCCATCGTCCGTCCCCTTCGTCCGCGGCCGATCCATAGGGCGCGCCCTATGGCGCGGACGATGGTCTATCGTCCGCTCCATCAGGCGACCCATTGCGGGATCGGCGGACGATGGTCGCGGACGATGACACGGGTTTTTTTATGGTTATTTAAACATCGTTTCTCATTCACTTGTTCGTACGAACATCTCACCTCTCTCATTTCACTCATCTCTCACATTTCTACCTCTCTCAAATACCAAAATGAACAACGACGATGACGCCACTAGTTCTAGCTCCTCGGAGTCGGGTAGTTCGACCTCGTCCACCTCGGAAGCCTTAGATGCAGCCGTTGAAGAGGCCATGGCGGAATGCTTAGCCCAAATGTAGCGCGATGCGGCAGCAGCAGCGGCGGCGGAGCAGATCCACAGGCCTATTCGACGTCGGAATTCTGTCCGACGCGACCGCGCTGCAGCTCACGAGCGTCTGATTGCAGACTATTTTGCCGATCAACCACGGTGGGGAGAGACTGTTTTCCGCCGTCGGTTTAGAATGCCGCGTTACCTTTTTCTCAGCATTGTCTGGACGTTGTCATCACGTGATGAATACTTCACGTATTGGGAAGACTGCATCGGCAGACCCGGCCTTTCACCGTTGCAAAAGTGTACGTCTGCACTCCGTCAGTTGGCCTACGGCACCACGGCAGACATTTTCGACGAGTACCTCCACGTCGGGGAGACAACAGGCCGGGAGTGCCTGAAGAGATTTTGTAGGGGAGTTGTGGAGGCCTACGACGACACATATTTGCGCAAGCCGACTGCCGCTGATTGCCAGGGCCTAATGAAGATGCACGAGACGGCACACGACTTTCCTGGGATGCTAGGGAGCATCGACTGTATGCACTGGCAGTGGAAGAATTGTTTGACGACGTGGAGAGGCCAATTCACAAGTGGATACAAGGGCAGCCACCCGACGATGATCCTCGAAACCGTCGCTAACCATCGGCTCTGGATCTGGCATGCTTACTTCGGCGTAGCCGGGTCGAACAACGACATTAACGTCCTCAACTCATCCACCCTCTTCACCGAGCAATGCAATGGCAACGGTTCGGCCATCGAGTTCACTGCCAACATGCGCCAACACCACATGGGGTACTACTTGGCCGATGGCATATACCCACGATGGCCTATTTTTCTGAAGACGATCAGCTGTTCAATTGGTGAGAAGAGGGCGTTATTTGCCCAAAAGCAGGAGTCGGCGCGGAAGGATGTCGAGCGGGCATTTGGTGTGCTCCAAGCACGGTGGGCAATTGTGAAAGGGCCGGCTCGTCTCTAGTTCAAGAAAGTAATCGTCGATGTCATGTACGCGTGCATAATCATGCACCACATGATAGTCGAGCATGAGGGTGAGAGCATCACCGACTGGAACAATGATGACGGTGCATCTAGCTCGTCCAGCACGGCGACCGAGCCCCCCGCTAGAGGATTACCGTCGGGCTTCAATGAGGTTCTAGCTAGTCAGGTCTCAATGCGCAACCAACAAGACCATGTTCAGCTCTTGAACGACATGATTGAAGAAGTGTGGGCCCGTAACCGCCGTCGCTGAGTTTGCGTATTTTTTTAATTCGTATTGTAATGTATTAATTTCTATAAATGAAATGAAGTTTTTTCCCAATTTTGTGTGTTATTTAAAATTTCTATAAATGAAATGAAATGAAAATTCATATGGTGCGCCTTAGGACGCCCCATTGCAGGTGGGGGTAGGAGGATAAAACTGATGACGTGGCACGTCATAGGGCGCGCCTTAGGGTGCCCCATTGCTAATGGCCTAAGGAATACTTAGGGCATCAGCATTGGGGCACACCGCCATGTCAGCATTTTATTCCCCTACCCTTCAGTGGGGCGTCATATAGGTTTTACTATTGTTTTGTTAATTAGTTTAAACATTTTCAAATATATAAATGCAAACTAATTAAAAAATACAATGATTAACTAAAAAATGGCAAATACTACATTGATTAAAAAAAGTTACACGAGTTAGAAATAAAAAAAAAGTTGAATACTCTACAAAAGTCCCAACTTCAGACTATTGGGACTTGAGTAATCACCGAAATCCATTTTCTAGTGTAAATTGAGAGTGAAAATGCAAATGAAAATGTTACAAATGAAGGTGGGGTAGGGGGTATTTATATAAATGAATTTTTCGAATTTAAAAAAAAAAACAAAAACGCGTTGCATCGTCAACGCCATCGTCCGTGTCGCCCACAGTGGGCGGACGATGCCCTATCGTCCGCGCTTCCTCCGCGGACTATCTGTCGGGCGAGGACGACGCATCGTCCATCGTCCGCGCACTCACAGTGACGGACGATGGCACGCCCGAGGCATCGGGCGGCCTATCGTCTGTTGGAATAAAATAATTAAACTTGATTTTGTAGTAGAACTATCTAGATATGATAAATATCTACATATTATCAAGAATTCTCTAGAATAGATATTATGTAGAATTCTCTAGAATTAGTAGGCATTAAAATAATCTAGATATTTTAGGAGAAAATTCTAGATATTTAGAATATAAAAAGAATTAAGTAGAGAATTCTAGAATGAGTTGGGATGCCTATAAATAGGGGTGAGTTGTAACATTTTGTATAAGTCGAAAAAGTTGAGAGGTTGAGAGAATTTGAGAAATAAAGAGTGTTCCCTTGTTTTCCCACATCACCAATTTCTCCTAAAACATTTCCCACATATTCCACCCATTGTCCCCTCAAATATTTCCTCCAAACTAAAATACTTCTCCAATATATTTCCTATATTCCAACAAAGTGGTATTAGAGCCATAAGTTCCTACCTATAGCATGGCTAACTTTCCGTCGTTCCAAGTCCCCATGCTCAATAAGAGCAATTTCGATAATTGGAGTATTAAGATGAAAGCGTTATTGGGAGCCCATGACGTTTGGGAGATCGTGGAGTGTGGCTATGAGGAGCCACAAGATGAGACCGCTCTATCCCAACAACAAAGGGATAGATTGCGAGATGCGAGAAAGAGAGACAAGAAGGCTCTCTATCTCATCTACCAAGCTCTAGGGGACGACGATTTCGAGAAGATCTCGAGTGCAAGCACCGCCAAAGAAGCGTGGAAGAAGCTCCAAATCTCGTGTATTGGAGCGGATCGAGTAAAGAAGGTACGTCTCCAAACTTTAAGAGGAGAATTTGAATCTTTGCATATGAAAGAGTCCGAATCAATTTCGGATTACTTTTCAAGAGTCTTGGCGGTGTCAAATCAAATGAAAAGAAATGGTGAAAAATTGGAGGATGTTAGAATTATGGAAAAAATATTGCGTTCTCTAACTCCTAATTTTGAGCATATAGTAGTTACAATTGAAGAAACAAAAGATTTAGAGGAAATGAGTATCGATCACTTATTGGGATCGCTACAAGCATATGAGGAGAAACAAAAGAAGAAACAGGAAATTGTGGAGCAACTTTTAAAGTTGCAAGTGAGCCCAAAGGAGAAGGAAGAAAGTTCGGGCAGTGGTGGTGGTCGACAAGGAAGAGGTCGCGGACAAAGACAAGAGCGCGGTCGTGGCCGAGGATATGCTCGTGGACGTGGACGAGGATATTTTTCGAACAATGAAGAAAGAAAGGAGTTCCCAAATAAGGGACGAGGAAGGAGTTCCCCACAGTCAAGGTACGATAAATCTTCAATAAAGTGTTACAATTGTCATAGATATGGGCACTATGCTTCCGAGTGCAGAGATGCAAAATCAAAAGTTGAAGAGAAGGCTAATTACGTGGAGAATACGAATGAAGAAAATGGTTGTGTCCTTCTAGCTTATAAAGGAGAAGCTGGGAAAAAAGATGATACGTGGTACCTCGACACAGGAGCGAGCAATCATATGTGCGGGAACAGAAGCATGTTCGTGGAGCTTGATGAATCAGTAAGTGGTAACGTCTCCTTTGGTGATGAATCTAAAATTCCAGTTAAAGGGAAAGGCAAGATACTAATTCGTTTGAAGAATGGAGCTCATGATTTTATTTCTAACGTATATTACGTGCCCAATATGAAAAATAATATTTTGAGTCTTGGACAACTCTTAGAGAAAGGTTATAATATTCATATGGAGGATTATAGCCTTTCAATAAGAGATGGCAAAAATAATTTGATCGCCCAAGTGCCAATGTCCAAGAATAGAATGTTTTTATTAAATGTGCAAAATGATGTGGTGAAGTGTCTTCAAGCATGCTACAAAGATAAGTCTTGGTTGTGGCATCTTCGATTTGGGCACCTGAATTTTGGTAGCTTAAAATTGCTATCAAATAAAGAAATGGTACGAGGATTACCGCCCATCAAGCACCCCGATCAACTCTGTGAAGGATGCTTAGTTGGGAAGCACTTCAGAAAGCCATTCCCAAAGGAGTCAAGTTCGAGAGCTCAGAAACCATTGGAGTTAATCCATGCAGACGTGTGTGGACCCATCAAGCCAAGTTCCCTCGGTAAAAATAATTATTTCCTACTATTTATCGATGATTTTTCAAGAAAGACGTGGGTATATTTCTTGAAGCAGAAATCAGAAGCATTTGATGCATTCAAGAGGTTCAAGGCTGCCGTAGAAAAGGAAAGCGTTCTAGAGATCAAAGGATTGAGGACTGATCGAGGTGGAGAATTCACATCCGGGGAGTTTCAAGAATTTTGTAAAGAAAGAGGAATTCGGCGGCAATTAACGGTTCCAAGATCCCCCCAGCAGAATGGAGTGGCCGAACAAAAGAACAGGACTATCGTTGAGATGACTCGGAGTATGCTAAAGACGAAGAATTTGCCCAAGGAGCTATGGGCAGAAGCAGTGGCGTGCGCTGTATGCCTGTCTAATCGGTCTCCAACTAGAAGTGTGTGGGGAATGACTCCTCAAGAAGCTTGGAACGGAAGAAAACCAGGGATCGCACACTTAAGAGTGTTCGGGAGCAAAGCCTATGCACACGTACCGGATCAAACGAGGAGTAAACTCGATGACAAAAGCAAGCCATTCATCTTCATCGGGTACGACTCTAACACTAAAGGCTATAAGCTATATGATCCAACTTTGCAGAAAACAATGATTAGCCGAGACGTGGAGTTCGATGAAGAAGGAGTATGGGATTTCGGCTCGGACAATGACACCACTTCCATACCTCCATTTGGAGATCCAAGAATAGACGAGCAAATAAGAAAGGAGCAACAAGAACAAACAACTCCACCTGCATCTCCTGCTACATCTGTTGGAGGCTCGCCGCCATCTTTCTTGAACGAAAGAGCCACACAACGCGCACGAAATTTGGCTGAAGTGTATGACGACACTGAAAGGTTAGAAGATCTTACCTTATTCTGCTTATTTGCTAATTGTGAACCAGTCAACTATAAAGAAGCTGCAGAAAGTAAAAATTGGCGAGTCGCAATGGATAAAGAGATTAAGGCTATAGAGAAGAATGATACGTGGGAGTTGGTGACACTACCAAAGGGACACAAGGCCATTGGAGTTAAGTGGGTATATAAAATTAAGAAGAATTCCAATGGTGAAGTTGAAAGATATAAAGCAAGACTCGTCGCAAAAGGATATAGCCAAAGAGCCGGAATCGACTATGATGAGGTATTTGCTCCCGTTGCTCGCCTAGAAACTATTAGACTAATACTCTCTCTTGCAGCTCAAAATAGATGGAAGATCTATCAAATGGATGTAAAGTCGGCTTTCTTGAATGGATTCCTTGATAAAGAAGTCTACATCAAGCAACCTGATGGCTACGTGGTGAATGGCCAAGAAGATAAAGTTCTAAAGTTGAAGAAAGCCTTGTACGGGCTAAAGCAAGCACCAAGGGCATGGAATAGCAGGATCGACAAGTATCTTGAAGATAACGGCTTCACCAAATGCCCACATGAACATGCACTCTATGTGAAAAGTAAAGGAAATGATGTCTTAATAGTGTGCTTGTATGTGGATGATCTCATTTTCACAGGAAACAATCCAAGCATGTTCGAGGAATTCAAGAAGGCCATGACTGACGAATTCGAGATGACGGACATTGGGCTGATGGCATACTACCTCGGTGTGGAAGTGAAGCAACTTGAAGATGGAGTATTCATCACACAAGAACACTATGCAAAGGAGATTTTGAAGAAATTCAAAATGGAGGATTGCAAGCCAATCAACACGCCGGTGGAGTGCGGGGTCAAGCTATCTAAGAACGACAAAGGAGAAAAGGTGGATCTGACACTATACAAGAGCTTGGTTGGAAGCCTACGGTACTTAACTTGCACAAGGCCAGATATATTGTACGCTACTGGGCTCGTAAGTCGCTACATGGAGAATCCAACCACTACCCACTTCAAGGCAGCGAAGAGAATACTCCGATATATCAATGGTACGATCGACTATGGCCTATTATATTCAGCTACTAATGATTATAGACTTGTTGGCTACAGTGATAGTGATTGGGCTGGAGACACTGATGACCGAAAGAGTACAAGTGGATATGTGTTCTATATGGGAGACACTGCCTTCACTTGGATGTCTAAAAAGCAGCCCATTGTCACATTATCAACCTGCGAAGCCGAATATGTGGCTGCTACCTTCAGTGTTTGTCATGCAATTTGGCTCAGGAGTTTACTATCGGAGCTCGGGTGGCCACAAAAGGAGCCAACAACTATTTGTGTGGATAACAAGTCGGCCATTGCGCTCTCCAAGAATCCAGTATTCCACAACCGAAGCAAGCACATCGACACCCGCTACCACTACATCAGAGAATGCATTGCAAATCAAGAGATTCAAGTCGAGTATGTGAAATCGCAGGATCAAGTTGCCGATATTTTCACAAAGCCGCTCAATCATGAAGACTTTATCAAGATCAGGACATTGCTCGGAATGACAAATCAAGTTTAAGGGGGGGTGTTGGAATAAAATAATTAAACTTGATTTTGTAGTAGAACTATCTAGATATGATAAATATCTACATATTATCAAGAATTCTCTAGAATAGATATTATGTAGAATTCTCTAGAATTAGTAGGCATTAAAATAATCTAGATATTTTAGGAGAAAATTCTAGATATTTAGAATATAAAAAGAATTAAGTAGAGAATTCTAGAATGAGTTGGGATGCCTATAAATAGGGGTGAGTTGTAACATTTTGTATAAGTCGAAAAAGTTGAGAGGTTGAGAGAATTTGAGAAATAAAGAGTGTTCCCTTGTTTTCCCACATCACCAATTTCTCCTAAAACATTTCCCACATATTCCACCCATTGTCCCCTCAAATATTTCCTCCAAACTAAAATACTTCTCCAATATATTTCCTATATTCCAACATCGTCCACCCCACTGTGGGTGCCCTTATACTCCACAAATAACAATTTATTGTGAAAACTCATTAACAAAAACATTATTGATGAAATTTGTCAATTAATAGTTCGACTGTTAATTAATTAACAAGACAAATAATATTAGGCCAATGTCAATTTCTCGAAAATAGATAAGTACTATCTACATGTCTTTTGCCATATAGGAAACAATAATAATATTAGGCCAATGTCAATTTCTCGAAAATAGATAAGTACTATCTACATGTCTTTTGCCATATAGGAAACAATAATATAGTAGTACTTCAATTACAGATTTTCTAGCCATTGTAAATTACTCCCTCCGTCCCAATTTAAGAGTAAGATTTAGTTATGACACGAGTTTTAAGAAATTAATGGAGTATGTAATAAATTAAGTGAGGTAGTGGTTGTTAGAGTGTGTAATAATTGAAGTGGAGTAGTGGAAAGTGAGACCCTTTTGACTTTTTGTATGTTTATGATTTTGTTTTGTTTTATTTTTATGAAAGTAATGGCATTTGAGTGTAAATTTCATCAACAATGGGGTTAAATTTTATGGCCAAATATGATAAATTCTAAATGAGATTTTTAAATTGGGATGGGTAGAAATAGCAAAACAAGACTTTTAAACTGGGACGAAGGGAGTATATACTAGTATCAGGGCAAAAACGTTGAGATAATGAATTTATGGAAGCATTGGAAGCTTTTTATGCAACAAATAATAACCTATCATAATTGTTGTGTGATTATTAGCTCTTCACATTATTTACATATGGATCTCGATTCATGTTATTACTTGTACTTTTTTTATCAGGTCAATAATTCCTAACAGAATATACATATAACATTGTTTATACTAGAGTTTAAAAGGGTAATTTATAGTATATACTTATATTTTTGTGTTGACATCTTTTTTCAAAAGCTAACACAAAGACATAAGTATGTCAATTAAATTTGTGTTGACATTTTAAAAATACTGCGTTGATGAGTTAACAATTAATCACACCTTTTATTGTTTATCTATAACTATATCAATATCAATATCAATATCAATATCAATATCGATATCGATATAAAAATAGAGTTTTAAAAGTATTATTGTGCTAAAATACCATTGAAAGTTGTTTTTGCTATTACTCTGGCTCCGTCCCATAAAAATATGTGAATTTTCTATTTACGTTCGTCTCATAATAGACATTTTCATTTATGTAAAGTTGTCCCCAACTAATTACTCATATATATATGAAGTATCAATTTATTTACAACTTATACTAGTATTATGGTTCACAATTACAACTCATTAAACACTAATAATAATGTGGGTCATATTATCCATTAACTCTACTTTAACTACACTTCTCCTCCTCTCTTTTTAGGGATGTCAATCGGGTTCGGGCTAATCGGGTTGTGAATTCTTTCGGGTTGTAAAGGTTCAACCTTAACCCTAAAAGCTCGGGTTTCGGGCTAGCCCACCGGGTTAATCGGGTTGCTACCGATAAGATTAACATGCGATCAATCCAATAAATAATGATGAAAATTAGTATATTCATAAAATGTACAATATTTAACTATGATAAATTTGAGATATATGGTCAAACTCAATCATAAACATGATCAAATACTAATATTTGAAATATTTCGTGAAATTTTAATGCATGTTTTAAAAATTTAAATATATTTTAAGTGAATTTGAAGTTTTAAATTTATTTATCAATTATTATATTAATAAAAATTCAATATATTTAATATAAAATTGAAAGTTATTTTTTAGTAATCTATATTATAAAATTAATCAATGAAGTGTCTAATTAGGAGTATAAAATAGAATAATAGAAAATTTATCGGGTTTTCGGGCCAGTCCATCGGGTTTTCGGGTCTAGCTCTAACGGGTAGCGGGTTAATCGGGTGCGGGCTAATCGAGTTTTAATTTTATCGGGATAGAAATTTCCAGCCCTAACCCTACAAATTTGGCTGGCTATTCGGGCCAACAAACGGGTTGCGGGCTACATTGAGATCTCACACCTAAAGTATGAATAGAAAATAAAAAATCCACGCTATCCTACCAATTTGGCGGGCTATTCGGGCCACCCTATACCAATTATGCCTTTATTTTCCGTGTCTTTTAAAATACACATGCTTTTATGGACGGACAAAGGGAGTATGTGTTAAAAACTAAAGTTACAATCTTTTGTGTATACACTATTAAACAAAAAAAAGAAGGTATTTCAATTATAGTATTCAGTACAGGTAGTATCAAAAGTATAGCACTTTTAAGCTATAGAGGTGTTTTCGCTCTGAAAATATTACTCTCTCCGTACACTAATAAGTGTCTCATTTTGCTACTTTCGTCGTCTACCAATAAATATCTTATTTACTTTTTTACTATTTTTGGTAATGAACCTCACATTACACTAATTTTATTTCACTCACATTTCACTATAAAACTAATATATAAAATATAAAATAAATAAATTGATGAACAAAACTATGACACCAGTTTCAAGCTTTTGCAAAAGGGCAGAAAACACAGTTATCTGCCAACTTCAAGTAAAAGAAGGGAAGAGGAGAAATGAGAATTAGAGAGAAGATGGGAGAAATAAAGGTAGAGAGAAAAGGAAAATCATGTAGTGAAGATGGGATTGCAATCATATTAGCCGTTCCAATCGTTAAGAATTCCTAACACTAATATTACCTTTTCATGTGTGGTTCGAAGGAACAAGCATAATTATAATTTCAGATTAGCGAAGAAAAAAAATGCTCCAACAATAATTCAAGACATGGTATGTTTGAGCATAAATTCACACCTAAAGTATGAATAGAAAATAAAAAATATGAATATATATTTCAATTTAAGTACAAATTATTACCTTATTAGAGAGCTATAAAATGAGACTTCAAAAGTGATAGCTCATCGGTTAAAATGACTTTAATAAGTGGCTAATTGATTGTGAATACATAGAGTACATGTTAACTATTCTCTTCATCCCAAGCTACTTTGACACACTTTTTCTTTCACAGTTATTTTAGAAAAATAATAAGTATAAATAGGTAAAATGAAGAAAAAATAAATATATAAAAATAATATAGATGAGATCTTTCTTTATATTATTAAATATGAGGTGTAATCTATTACAAACTATATTTTTCTATAAACTGTACAAACTAAAATTTGAACTATTAGATTTTTAGATTTGATTTCAATAATAACGTTAATGAAAAATGTTGATACAAGTGTGCATTATAGTAATATGAACTATTAGATTTTTAGATTTGATTTCAATAATAACGTTAATGAAAAATGTTGATACAAGTGTGCATTATAGTATGACCCTATGAAGTATGGGTACAATGATCGATAAAAAAACACTAACTTTGATCATTTCTAATATTTTCCGAATTCAATTTCCACACAAATCAAAATTGATGTGACGCTAATATAGCCAAAAATACAGTAGTAATTTTTAGGTACCAAAATATTCCCCCATAAAAGTATTCATGTTCATTAGGCAGAAGATTAGAGATTATTCATGCAGTTCACTCAAAATTTTAACATATATCCGCATCGTTTAAAACATATGTTTATACTAGCATAAAATTATATAATTCCTCTATCCATAAAAAATAGTTTATTTATAGACGACACGAGTTTTAATGAGAAATTTAGTAGAGTAATAAATAAAGAGAAAAAGTAGGTAAAGTAAAACATTCATGGAGAAAAAGTAAGTATAATAAGAGAGATATGGGGAAAAAAAGTAGATAAAGCAAGAGATAAGTAGAAAAAGTAGGCAAAGTATATATGAGAGGGAGACTTTCCATTTATAGAAATAAGATTATTTTATGTGGACACCCAAAATGACAAAATGTGACTATTTTCGTGGATGTTGGGACTTGGGGAGTATAGTCAAATTGGAGTGAGTCAAATAGTATGAAATAATTAGAAGTAATACATATGTGAAAATACAATCTTGAGATAATCAGAAGTCACACTTATGTGAAAATGAATTGACTTGCATCTCATTTTTTATGCATAGTCTTATGTCTCCTAAACATTCACATACTAGTATTTTTGTGCAACACCACTTACATGATTAGTTCGAGAAACAAAATAAGTGAAAATACATTCTTGTAGGTTTTCACTTATATCAAAAAGGGCTAAGGATTTAAAGACTGTTTTTCCTCTTTCTAACTTATCTATTTGTCAAAATTTTCAAACATGATTATGAACTTAAGTCATTAGCAAATACTCTACAAATTAATTATATGTATATTGGAATATGATGTTAAATTCAATTTTTTTAATATTAATTTAGAGGTAAATTTTAAATTTTATCTCTAAAACATCATCGTGATGTCGTGTCCCGTGTCCACGTATGGATGACTAACCACACGGGTCGTGTCATGCCCTTTGGTCTAATCCGAGAATTTTTACACAAACCAGTGTTGGTCCACTTAGTTATTAGTAATTTTTTAGTTAAAATGAATATTTAATTAAAATTCAGTTTTTTATTTATTTCGGTTAACCAATCGATAAACGTTAATATTAGAAACCTAGAACCAAACCCGAACTAAAATTGAAAATTCATTTATTGATTATATGATAATTGGTTCGACTATCGCTTAATCGATAATCGATTAATCGTTTACCTGGTTAGAGCATTCGCAATGGAGGCGAGATCGGGCACCTGATCGCGCGAGATTGGGCTCGGGCGAGATCGGGCGCCCATTGCAGGGTCTCGCCCGAGCCCGATCTCGCAGATTTTGCAATTTTTATTTTTTTACTTTATTAAACCAATATAAATACCCTAAACCCTCATTCACTTTTCACACACTTACACACAATACTCTCTACTCTACTCTCTTTCTCTTCTCTTTTCTCACTTTCACACTTTCAAGAATGGATACGAGTCAATTCTCAAACCCGCATAGTGTCAACTACGATATGCCAATGTTTGGCGGTGGCGACGACGGCGGAGGCGCCCGTTGGCCCGGCCACGAGGACTACCGGGTTGAGACTCCTGGATCTGTAGGGTCCACTTACGTTTCTGACTCTGAGTTTGATTCGTTCTTCAACACCGACGCGTATCAGGTTGAGGACATGGAGCCCAGTTGTGGGTAGGGGTGGCGAATCGTGCGGATTGGGTCGTTATCAGGTCAACCTGATAACGACCCAACCCACTAAGGCCTAACCCGAATCCGACCTGTTAAGAAAACTCTAAACCCGAACACGAACCCAACCTGCTACCTTCAAATCCGAACACGACCTGCATCCGACACGAAAACGACACGATATAATTTGGGTTGACACAACACGATAACGACCCAAACCTAATATTACATGATTAAATCTATAATATTAAACAATCAAACCTTATTTTTCAACCTAATTTACACGATTAAAATCTGTTTTATATGATTTAAACCTGATTTACAATAAATTTAAAAATTAAAGTAAAATATATTTAGAGTGAACTACATAAAAAGTCCCTGACGTTTCCATTTCTTTCACTCTAGACCCCTAACAAAAAAAATATCCCCACAAGTGCCTAACCTTCAACCTAATCACGAATGGGGTTTTTCAGACGAAAATACCCTTCAGCCCTAAAAGGGCATTTCAGTCAAAGCGCAATTAATCTGCAGTGGCGGCTCTGCAATGATGTCTGCGACGACATGGTGTGATGTGACGGCGCACGTCAGCCGTCAGGGGCGTCAGCGGCTGTTCAGTGGACTACCCATACAATTGCAACACGTGTTGAAGACTTCCTACGTGATTTAACAAAACAAGTTTCAAAAATTGCATAAAGTTTCCGGCTCTATTCAGCATTATTTCTGGCTTATTTTGACTCCCGCCTAAAGTTAATAACAAAAAGGGGAGTTTACCGCCTTAAAACTGCAAACCATTGTTTTCATTTCTTCATTCTCCCTACTCTCCATTGCATGAATGGCTCCTAAAAGGAAGCGAGCTGGGTCCTCAGGTACTTCCACATCACGAAACTCTCGCCGTAAAAGGGAACCAATACCCCCGCGATCGCCACCACACCGACCACCACCGAGACATGCACCTGTGGTCATTGATGTGGAAGAAGAAACCTGGGATATCCGAGATCCTGCCCTTGATTTTTCATACCAGAGGATGAATATAGTAAGTTAACCTTTAATCCTCGGTTTGTGATTTAGGGTGTACGAAATTGATTTTTTGTGAATATATATTTGATCAGCCGGATATTGATTTTGTGATTGAGGCTCCATAAATTGATTTTGTTGTGAATTTTGGTTTACTGTTTGGTTTGAGTTTATATGTGCGTTTATTGTCTTCCTTCATAAGGGATGCACCTGGAAAGTTTTCAGTTGCTTTCCATCATGGAGGTTCACTCTTCTCTACGAATGATGCGAAAAATTATGTTGGTGGGCATTTGACATACTTCGATTTCTGTAACATAGACAAATTCCAACTTATAGACCTATCGAGCATGGTATTAAGGTTGAAGTATGATAGAAAGATGATATGTGAGTTCTACTACTGTGATCCAAAGTACAGTCATGACTGCGCAGGGGTTTTAATCGGAGGCCCGTTGTTGCCCATTGTTGAGGAAACACATCTGAAGGATTTCCTCAAAGTAGCGTCTACAACGACAAAGTTAGTTCACATCTACGTTGTGGAGATAACCCGGGCTCAAGCCATACTGAAAAAAATGAAGGAAGAAGCGCAAGAGCTTCTTAGTTTCAAGGCGTCTAAACCCCGAGGAGTCATTATTGAAGAGATTGAAGAAGCCACACCGAATGTGCCAAGGCAAAAGCCTAGACCGAAGAGGAAGCAACGGTCTCAGTTTGAAGGGCAACGGCATGAGCCTTTAATGATTGGCTGGTATGATAGGGATGTTGAGTTCGAGGAATATCTTACGAAAAGTTTAGAAGATGATCGTGCTCAGAGGAAGAGGGCTGAGGAGGTAGCCAGGCAAAATTTGGCGAAAGCATTTGAAGCCGTGTCCCTTGAAGCTCCGGTCTCTGACTTTGGAGAAGTATCAATACATGACTAGGAATTTGTAGCAGAAAAAATATGTGTAGTTGACTATGTTGGAGAAGCAGAAGCTTGAGGTGGATACTCCCATGCACACGTACAAGAGGTAATGACTTGTGTGATTTACATATTGATTTAGTACCTTATTTGTGATTTAGTTCTTGTTTGTAATTTAGTCCTGCATTTGTGGTACTGCATTTTGTAGGATGTAGCTACAGCTTCATCTGTTGACCATTCCAATCCGATTGTCGATTCCCATGCACAAGTAGCAGAGGTAATGAATTGGTGTGATTTTCATATTGATTTAGTACCTAAT
This sequence comes from Salvia splendens, assembly GCF_004379255.2. NCBI lineage: Eukaryota > Viridiplantae > Streptophyta > Magnoliopsida > Lamiales > Lamiaceae > Salvia > Salvia splendens. The sequence goes on from NC_056038.1 coordinate 8,174,124, forward strand.
TTGTGATTTAGGTCTTGTTTGTAATTTAGTCCTGCATTTGTGGTACTGCATTTTGCAGGATGTAGCTACAGCTTCATCTGTTGACCATTCCAATCCGATTGTCGATGTCGCTGAACAGGCGACTGAGTCTGAATCTGTAGTTCACCAACCATCTTCGGTCGGGCCAGGAGCATTTATAGAAGCAGATGTGTACCGACCGGTATTGGATGATGGTAGTCAGCCACAGCCGGACATACGGGTAGACAATGATTTCTTTCCGATCATTGAGGACATTACTCATGAATTGTTCATGCCCGAAGCTAACACCCAAGTGCAAGAGCCAGCTCCAGCTGAAGCAGCGTGTGCAGAACCCGTACCGGTGGTAGGAGATGTACCCCAACAGGCTGATGAAGGAGTTTTTTGTCCGTCAGCCGATTATGTTCCCGACGGATGTCATCTTCATAACGAGGGCAGTAACGACGAAGATGATGATAATAATGTCGGCCACTTTATCTCGTTGGCCAAAATGTGTCGTGATGAACAAATGTTTACCTCGTATTACGAGTCGTTACGTCGGGAACAACAGCCGGAGGAGGTGGCCAGACAAGACGGGATTGAGGAGCCATCCGGCGAAGCAGAAGGGTCTGGCCAAGGCAGCGGCGGGTCCAAGAAAAGGCGAAAGTACTCCCCTGTTGTTGAGAAAAGGAACTCGGCATACTCAAACCCTCTGTTCGAGCAAGAGACGGTCGATGAGCTGCAAGATCTCGAGGATCTAGAGAATTTGGAAGGTTTAAGTAGAGAGGGTATCAAGTACACCCCATTCAAGCTGACAAATGATTTACCAAATTGGAAGCCTGGTGATTTTTTTAAGGATAGAGAATTTTTTTTCAAGGTTATTCGACAGTACGCAATAATGACGAGACGCCCGGTACATGTGAAGAAGAATGATAGCAAAAGACTTCGTGCTATTTGTAGAGAAAAGTCTTGTGAATGGTATGTATATGCAAGACGGGTCGAATCCCACAACGATACCGATTTTGTTGTATTGAATATGCAGAGAGGCCATGCACACACATGCTCTCAAGTGTTGGATCAGAGATGGTTGACGTCAAAATGGCTAGTTGAGCGATACATGGAGAAGATAAAAGCGAATCCCCATATCCCATTGGCAGCCATAAGACAGTGTGTGGATGAGGAGTTCGGACTCCAAGTTGGCAGGATGAAGGCGTACCGAGCAAGAGACAGTGCATTGGAAGGTATTTTTGGCAATGCGGGACTCCAGTATCGGAGACTTTTCGATTACAAAGATGAACTGGAACGGACACACGCTGACTCTAGTGTGCACATACATAACGACAACTTCAGGGATCCTGAAGTTGTGGGCCCGAGATTCTTGAGGTTTTATACTTGTCTCGGGCCCTTGAAAAAGGGTTGGATGCGTTTTTGTCATCCGATTATCTTCTTGGATGCATGTTTCTTGCGTGGTATGTACAGAGGCCAACTTATGACGGCCATGGGAATTGATCCAAATAATGGTTGGTGGCCTATTGCATGGGCGGTGACCGAGGCCGAAAGCTACAAACAGTGGATATGGTTTCTAGGCTACACGGTCAAGCCAGGTAGTTTTCAACACCCTTGTTGCACTTTTAATTTCCATAAAATCTAGTTAACAATCACAATTTTTTGTGATATTTGTAGGACAATAACACTCTTCCTCCAAGGCCTAGTACTCGTCGGACCAGGACTCAGCCTCAACGTTGTGGCCGTCGAGGGGATCGTGATTGAATACCCGCGCTTGCGTAGTTTGGGAACCTTAAAACAGGAGGCAATTTTGTTGATTTTTTTTGTGTCTCGTAAATAATGGTGAATGCGAACCCTTTTTGTCAAACATTATTCGGATATAACCTTTGGTGATCGGTAGGGATCATCATTAGAAGACACTTGTATTAACTATGCATTTTGTATCTCGTAAACAATGGTGTATTTTAACTATGCTTTTGTCAAACTTAATGCCTGTTTTGTTTGAGAACTTTTGGTATGTCTTTGGTGTATTCTGTATGACAAGTGCCCATAATCTACATCACACAAAGTTCTGTACGTCGGGTGTTATTCAATTTGAGGAGATGTGTACGCGAGGTGGTATTTCAACAGAAGATGCGTACTTCGGAAGTGATTATAAACTAAAAACTTCAAAGTGTTAGTTTTAGTGCACACTTTTTAAGCGGGAAATGCATATGCCAGTGTTCCAAAACCATATTCTTCAGATTTCGACAGTGGAACTTCAAATTTTTAGTACCAAAATTCCCCCTCATTGCTTGAAAAAATAAGTGGTACCATTAAATTAAGAAAAAATTTACAAAGCATAAAAATAAGATTACAATTTTCAGCATTCGGGACGTTTTTTTTTGTTCTAAAAAGTTCTGAAGTAAGACATGCACACTCCTCAGTCTTCATGGTCAATTTTCCCTTCAGATCTTCACATTCATCACTTTTCATGCTAAATTTGGCTTCAAGATTGGATCGGAGTTGTTCTTCAAACCTGTCTCGTTCGAGCTTGATTTGTTGAAAGTAAGTGTCTTGGCTTGGCGATAGACCAACATCAAACCAACGGAAGAATCTGCAATCATCTTCCTTCCAGAATGGACACCGATAGTAACATCGACCTGGATTAGCCGACGTCCTAGACGTCACCAGCTCGGCCGCGACATCGTGACTACAGAGAACAACCGGTGGACGAGGCCAATCCCAATTGAAACTTGAACCGAACGATTGCGTACTTGAAGAAGACATTGCAAGAGCGACCTAAATTGGAAATTCAAACCCAAACATATTAAAGTTAATTTATATGTCACTATTTATGAAATTAATTTCACAAATAAAATTGCACCCCACAGCCGACCACACATAACCCCTAAATTCAAAACAGCCAGCTTCAGCTACAAAATCCACCCACATTCAGCAACAAAATAAACTAAAATTGATCGGACTACAACAAACATCGCCATCTCACGGACAAATAAAATCCCAAAAACAAACCTCGACCCAGCCAAACAACCATAAACCCTACTTTGAATACACCCAAATTCCGCTGCAATTACGACCCAATAAAAATCCCCAAGCCACGGACGAATTTCAGTGCGGCAGGAGACAGTACATAAATTGGGATCTTACAACAGATTATACGGTAGAGTTCAAACGACGAATGAATTGATTGTTGAACCCTTTTTGCGAGAAGGAAGTGAAGTGAGAGAAGGAAGATGAGAAATTATTTCACACTCTTAACTATAGACAACGGAACACGGTAGTTTGTGGACATCAAAATTGAGTTGACCAATGTGCAGCCTGTTGTCTGCAAAGTGCATCATCAGAGCAGAGCAGGACTGCGACAGGGAATGGAATTATCTGAAATGCCCTTCAAGGCAAAAGGGCCTTTTGGTCCGAAAATGGCTAAAAATATCTCATTCGTGATTAGGTTGAAGGTTAGGCACTTGTGGGGATATTTTTTTTTGTTAGGGGTCTAGAGTGAAAGAAATGGAAACGTCAGGGACTTTTTATGTAGTTCACTCTAATAAAAATAATAATGTTATTTCTTAATGGGTTATCCGTATCTAACCCGCATCCAACCCGAACCCAACCCAGAATTATCGGGTTCTTAACGGGTCAATCTGATAAGGACACGAACCCAATAAGGCTTGATCCAAACCTAATAATTTCGTGCGGATTGGTGTCTGATTATCGTATCGTGTCTAAAATTGCCAGCCCTAGTTGTGGGCAATCTCCTCCCCCTGTTCCCGCCGAGGAGGAAGAAGAAGAGGCGCAGAAGGAAAAGGCGCCATCCGTCCCACTCCCACTCCCACTCCCACTCTCACTCCCACTCCCACTCCCATCCAACGAGCCCAATGAAGAGTACGCCACGGGGCGTACTGACTACGAGATGGAGGAGTACATGAAGGTGGCTCAATATTGGGTCGATATATCGGAGGATTTGATAAACTCCAACAACCAGACTTCAGGCTGGATGTGAGATCGCATTGAGGCCAGATACAACTCGATGAAACCGAGTTGGGCGTACAAGCGGACCAAGGATCAGCTGCGCAAGTGTTGGGATCGGCTCAAAGTCCACGTCAACAACTTCACCTATATCTAAACGAAGAACAGGGACGGAAGGGGCAGCGGTGAGAGCATGGAGGATCTCATCTAGAAGTCGATGGCCGAGTACCAGTCGGAGTACGGGCAGTTCAAGTTGTTGGGGTTACCGCAACGGAAGACACGAAAATCAAACAGGTCCTTACGGATCTATTAAAATGACTATGTGATTAAATCCAATTTTCATGCAATTAAATTAGATCTATAGAAAACACATCAAAAATACACACAAACATGTTATTTGATGTAGATCTGATTGTTACCTCTCGATCCATTGAAGGATTGACGTTGCTTGCTGATCCTCCCGGTAATCCTTGATTTCTCGACCAAAAATCTTCCATTCTATTCCCATGTCCTTGATTATTCATCCGTGTGGGCGGATCTCGAAGAATCAATAATGGTGAAATGAGATCGTGGGAAAACCACACAAAACACGAGATTGTCTTGATCTAATCGTATGAATTAGGATAGAACAAGAACAAGAACAAAAACCAAAACCCTATTCTCCCTCGTGCAAAGGCACGAAAACCAAGGCAAAGAGGGAGAGAGAAAACGCCTATGATGGCGGCTAGGGTTAGGAGAAAAGTGATGTGAATTGTGTAATGTTTGCTAGGGTTTCCCATCTCATTCTCTATTTATAAGATAGACTTGTTGGGCTAGAATGGGGATCCATGGAGTGAATTATATATTGGGCTCACCCATTAGATAAATATCTAATTAAATCAAGTAACCCATGATTTAATATATTATTAATGGAATATTATTTTTTCCACTAATGAATAATATTGCACTCTCGTCTAAATCACCAATCTACGAAGAACTTGGGTTCCATTTTATTTTACAATATTTCTCGCGTTTAAGATTATCTTGGTCCATCAATTTAATTCTTTGTCTACTATGTGACTTGAATTAAATTAATTCTCCAAAGTGTTTTCCTAGTTTGAAACTTTATTTATTATTCGTGGAATAAAATTCCAACTGCGCAGATTTCTGAATAATAAATTCTTTTTTCAAACACCTCTTGGGGATGAAATCATACCACATTGGGCACGCGAATTCTATGAAATAATATTCCAATATTTTCATGTTATTCAATTACTACCACCCAAGATATCATGTTTGAGTTGCGAAAAACTCTCCCATATTGATAAGTCAAAGTGGCGTCTGACTAAATAAACAATATTAATATTATTTTCATAGACTAGAAAATACTAAACTTTCTGAAATATATTCTTTCAGTAGATAGCAATAAAGAATACATTACGTATTAGATCCTTTCAATGATTTACCACACCAGTGTTACTAATCTCTTCTTAGGTAAGAGAGATGTTGGGATTTGCACACACAAGGCTTTCACACACTCAAGAAGATCACACACACACTCACTGTTGTATGAGATCACACAATGCAGAAACACACACACTCACACTTTGAGTATTGAAGATGATAATCTTGGAGAGAAACTGGAAAACTCTTTATTGATTAAACTACTACTACATACACGGTTTATGAGCTATTTAAAGCTCTACAATCAAGTAGCAACTGCTACTAACTAACTACAACAAGAATCAAGAAAACAAGAAGAATAACCGCTACATCTCAGCTAACTAACTGCTGCTCCAACGGCTAGTTTCTCTAGGTTGCTTCTTCCTTCTCGGCTCAAGACCGAACTCCCTTCTCGGCTTAAGACCGAACTCCCTTCTCGGCTCAAGACCGAACTCCCTTCTCGGCTCAAGACCGAACTCCCTTCTCGGCTCAAAACCGAACTCCCTTCTCGGCTAGTTCCAGCTCAAAGCCGAGCTTCCTTCTTCTGCCTTCTTCTTCCAACTGAAATGAGCACTCCATTATTACAATTCTCCACCTGAGGGCTCATCTCAGTTCTTGCACAAACATTGATCAACTTCTTGCAATGATCAAACTTGTCTCTACCTAGAGACTTTGTTAGCATGTCAGCCGGATTGTGCAAGGTGTTAATCTTAATCACCTTCACTCTCCCCTTCTCAATCTCATCTCTAATAAAATGCAACTTTATGTCTATGTGCTTGCTCCTTTCATGAAAACCCGGATGTTTAGCCAAGCACATAGCTGAGCTGCTGTCACAATGAATCACCATTGTCTTTTGGTCAAAACCAAAGTCAGAAATCACTCCCTGAATCCAAAAGCTCTCCTGTACAGCTGCAGTGAGAGCTATATACTCTGATTCTGTTGTTGAGAGAGCAACAACACTTTGCAAACCTGATTTCCAGCTGATTACAGTTCCAAACATGGTGAAAAGATAACCTGTTTGGGACTTTCTGTTGTCCAGGTTTGCAGCATAGTCTGCATCACAATAGCCCTGCACAACCTCCTCAGATTCACCTTCCCAGCCATTGAAGACAATTCCCCAGCCACTGGTTGACTTCATGTACCTCAATATCCACTTAAGAGCATTCCAATGCTCCTTCCCCGGGTCAGCCATGTATCTGCTAGTCACTGAGATAGCATGTGCCAGATCTGGTCTGGTACAGATCATAGTATACATAACACTTCCAACCACACTAGCATAAGGAATAGACTCCATCTCCTCAGCCCCTTGCTTAGATTTAGGGGCCTGCTCCTTTGAAAGCTTAAAACTCTGGGACAGAGGAGTTGATGCAGCTTTTGCATTTTCCATTTTGAATCTCTGCAAAACTTTCTCAATATAGTCAGTTTGAAGCATCCACAGCTTCTTGCAGCCTCTGTCTCTCTGAATGTGTATGCCTAGGATCTTCCTTGACTCTCCTAGATCCTTCATTTCAAAGCTAGACTTCAAATCCTCCTTGACTTGCTGAATTTCTGTCATAGAAGGTCCTGCAAGTAGCATATCATCCACATAGAGCAATAGATAGGCAATAAGTGTTTTGCCCTTCCTCTTGATGTAGATGCAATCATCAAACTCTGATCTAATGAAGCCAATCTTCTTCATTTGTGCATCAAACTTCTTGTTCCACTTTCTAGGACTTTGCTTAAGACCATAAAGACTCTTTTGTAGCAAGCACACCTTGCTTTCTTCACCACTCTTCACATAGCCCTCTGGCTGATCCATGAAGATAGTCTCCTCTAGGTCTCCATTTAGGAAGGCAGTCTTCACATCAAGCTGCTGCAATTCCCAATCTAGCTGATTCACCACAGCCAACAAAATCCTAATAGAAGTGTGCTTAACAACCGGAGCAAACACCTCATTGAAGTCAACTCCTTCTTGCTGTGTAAATCCCCTTGCCATCAGCCTTGCTTTGAACCTGATTCTGTCTTTATCAGTGGTCTCTACCTTCTTTTTAAACAACCACTTGCAACTGATCAGCTTCCTCTCCTTTCCATCTGTATTCAGCTTGGATTTGTCCACCAAAATCCAGGTTTTGTTCTTGAGTAAAGACTCTATTTCTTCATTCATGGCCTCTATCCATCTCTCTCTGTCTTTGCTTCTCATGGCCTCTTTATAGGTGAGAGGATCAACAATATCAATACTCTCAGCAGCACACAGTGCATAATAGACCATATCTGCAAATTTCTCAGGAGGCTTTGCATTTCTCCTTCCCCTATCTCTTGCAATCTGGTACTCTCTGGTAGGATCTGCTGTGGGCTCATCATTTCTTCTACCTTGAGCTGGAGCACCATCACCCTCTGGATCAGGTTCATTTTCTGAGTCAGTGACTCCACCTGCTCCTAGGCCAACTCCCATAGGCTCCACCTTGAAGAAATCACTCTCAACTTCACTGGAGTCACTGGAGTCCAGCTTATCTTTCAAGTAGGGCATCTGATCCTCCAAGAACACCACATCCCTACTCACCACCACCTTCTGCCTACCAGGCTCAATACACCAGAGCCTATACCCCTTAACACCCCTCTGATATCCCAGCAAGATACATTTCAGAGCCCTAGCTTCAAGCTTACTTTGCCTAGCATGAGCATAGGCTGCACACCCAAACACCTTGTATTTTGAGTAGTCACTATGAGCTCCATACCACATGTAATCAGGAGTTTCAGATTTCAGGGCAGTAGATGGGCATTTATTGATGAGATAGGCTGCTGTATACACCGCCTCTCCCCAGAACCTGCTGCTCAAACCAGAACCAAGAAGCAGGCACCTCACCCTCTCTAGGATAGTCCTATTCATCCTCTCCACAACACCATTTTGCTGGGGATTACCAGGAACAGTACGGTGCCTCTTCATACCCTTCTCTTTGCAAAATATATCAAATTCAGCAGACAAGAATTCCAAGCCATTGTCAGTTCTTAAACATTTAACACTCCTTCCTTTCTCTAGCTCCACCTCCTTACACCATATCTTGAACTTAGTGAGTGTTTCAGATTTTTCCTTAAGAATATATACCCACAACTTCCTTGTATAGTCATCAATGATAGCTAGATAATACTTTCCTCCACCAATTGAGCACACCGGTGAAGGCCCCCAAAGATCACTATGTATGTAGTCTAAAGGGGCTGTAGAAGAGTGAATACCTGTAGGATAGGGTGCCTTCTTTGCTTTTCCAAGTATACACTGCTCACAGGGGTCCATCTTGTTGAAATCTCCAGAGATCAGGCCCTTCTTGATGAGTTCTTTCAAGCTTCCTTCTGCTGGATGGCCCAGCCTCTTGTGCCATAGCATTAGGGAATCATCTGACACAGCATTGCTTTCTCCATCAACAGCCTTAGCCTTCAAATAATAGAGAATATGCTCTCTGTCAGCCTCCATCATCACTGCATCTCCAGATTTCACAAACAATTTTCCTTGACTCATTAATATAGTGAACCCCCTCTGCTCCAGCATTCCCAATGAGATGAGGTTCCTCTTCACTTCTGGAATATACCTCACCCCAGTCAGGATCTTCACAGAGCCATCTTGTAGGCTTAGCTTCACCTTCCCTATCCCTTTTATCTGACAAGTATGATTATTTCCAAGAACAACCGTACCCGATGCTTCTTGAAGATCATGAAACCAGCTTCTATTGGGGCACATATGGAAGCTGCACCCCGAGTCCATTATCCACCTGTGACTGACCCCACTGTCACTAATATTCATAAGTTGAGCCGGGGGATCAGCACTCTCCACACAATCAGATTGGTTGTGTCCCTCAGAGGCCATCTTTCTCTTCCATGCATGACAATCTTTCTTCAAATGTCCAGGTTTCTTGCACCAATAGCAAGCTCTGGTTTCCTTCTGAGCATCAGAACTTGAGGGTTTAGGGCCCTCAAACTTCTTCTTGAAGTTCTGCTTCTTGAACTTCTTCACATTCAAGGCCTCTGCAGCTTGAACATTGGAGCTTGCAGAGCCTCTGTTGGCTGTCTTCTGGAGTTCTTTGGCCATCAAGGCTGAATAGACTTCTGCATAGGTGATAGGTTTATCTCTTCCATAGATAATTGCATCACTTAACTGGTCATACGAGCTAGGCAAGGCATTCAATGTGAGAATGGCCTTATCCTCATCTGAAATCTTGACATCAACAGATCCCAGGTCATCAATGATCTTGTTGAACTCCTCTAGCTGCTCAATGATGGACCTATCTCCAGAAAAACTATAGGCATACAGCCTCTTCTTGAGATACAGCCGGTTAGCCAAGGATTTGGCCAAGTAAACTTCATCCAACTTGTCCAAGATCTCCACCGCAGTCTTGGCTTCTTGAACATCCCTCAAGACCTTATCTCCAAGGCACAGAATCACTGCAGAATGTGCCTTGAGCTGCATCTCCTCCATCTTTGCCTGAGCTTTATCATCAAGCACTGGAGCCTTTCCTTTCTCCTCTGGTTTTGCAAGAACTGCGGCCAAGCCTTGTTGAATCAAAACCGCCTTCATCTTCATCTTCCACAGGCTATAATCATTCTTGCCTGTGAACTTTTCTGCATCAAGCCTTGCTGCCATCTCTGAAACCGTTTGATCCTCTGCAAATCAGCTTCAATATCCCTTCCCACAGACGGCGCCACTTGTTGGGATTTGCACACACAAGGCTTTCACACACTCAAGAAGATCACACACACACTCACTGTTGTATGAGATCACACAATGCAGAAACACACACACTCACACTTTGAGTATTGAAGATGATAATCTTGGAGAGAAACTGGAAAACTCTTTATTGATTAAACTACTACTACATACACGGTTTATGAGCTATTTAAAGCTCTACAATCAAGTAGCAACTGCTACTAACTAACTACAACAAGAATCAAGAAAACAAGAAGAATAACCGCTACATCTCAACTAACTAACTGCTGCTCCAACGGCTAGTTTCTCTAGGTTGCTTCTTCCTTCTCGGCTCAAGACCGAACTCCCTTCTCGGCTTAAGACCGAACTCCCTTCTCGGCTCAAGACCGAACTCCCTTCTCGGCTCAAGACCGAACTCCCTTCTCGGCTCAAGACCGAACTCCCTTCTCGGCTCAAAACCGAACTCCCTTCTCGGCTAGTTCCAGCTCAAAGCCGAGCTTCCTTCTTCTGCCTTCTTCTTCCAACTGAAATGAGCACTCCATTATTACAAGAGAATTATCACAAACACTGCAACCATACCAATAGGTAGCCAAGACCTATCTAGGTTGTGAACTCATTTTTCTTCTTACTAGATCTGGTCAAGTCCCCTACTGGTGAACACATGAAAGTCATTGTATTCCCCTACTTTAACCTTCTTAATAAGAAGCCTTAGACTTGTTTATTATATTCCAATAATAAATCATTATATTATATTATTTATTCTCATAATTAGGTAAACAAGTGGATGTGGCGTTTCTTGTATATATGCATGAGCTGACTGTACAAAGGCATGTACGCTCAAAGCATCTTTTAGTATACAAACCTCAGCACAAGTTCTACAACATTTGGCTGATCTTGAAGGACAAGGAGAAGTTCAACAGAGGGATACCGGTTGGATCCTCAGCTGCGAAGCGGACGAAGAACGCCGCCACTGGCGGTTACACGAGCAACGACCCATCTCCTGTGGATCTGAACGTTGAGCCGGAAGGGAGATCTGACACGCCTACGTCTACTTTTAGATGTCCCATTAGCACCAAGGCTGTCAAAGGAAAGGCGAAGGCGGCCGCGTCTGGATCGGCTCCCCCACAGGCTGCGCCTCTTCTGTCAACTCAACTCGTGGCCTCAGCGATCGAGGAGTTCAGTGGTTTTCGCGAGGTGTGCGAGTATAGGTTCTTACTTGACGCACAAAACAACCTTTATCAGGAAACTGATCCGGAAAAACGACGGAGGGCTGAGAGGATGATCAAGAATATGAGCCAGAAGTTAAATTTAGATGACTAGTTAGGTTTTTATGAATTTAGTAATTTAGTTTAGTAATGTAGTTTTTTTTAGCTAAGTATGATGTAGTTTTTTTTTTAATTACGTAATGTAGTTGTTTTTTAAAATTTGTGGTGTTTAATATAATATGTTTTGGTATTTTAGTAATTAAAAATAAAAATAAATTACAATAATATTAAAAATTAAATGCAAACTGAGTTTAATTGATAGAGCGAACACTAGGGCGAAACCATTACAGAAAGAAGAGGCGGACTAAAAATTGTTGATGTGGCACTCACTAGGCGCCCACTAGAGTATCCATTGTGGATGCTCTTATGTCGATATAGTATATTAACGCGATAGAATTTAGTAATAAGATTTGTCAAGCATTGCCACTAACTCACTTTCCATAAAATGGTTGTAACTTTTGTTTTTTTAATCTAAAATCACAATTTTTTGTTTCCGTGTTTTAATTTTTATTTTCTATACAAGTCCTGTAACATCCCTAAAATATCCTAGACGAAAGTTGCTACTCTGATTTTTTTTTTAAAAAGATAAAAAGAAAAAAAAGAGTGAAGTAAAGCTGTTTTTTTGAATAATTTGATATTAGAAATAGCATACTTAATTAAAATTCAATATAACTAAAGTATCATTAAGTATTATTATTAGTATAATGTGAGAAAAAGATTGTTCATTTAATTTAAATATAATTGATTAGAGGGGCGTTTTTTTTATGGGAAAGCCTTAGAGTTCAAAATTGTGTAGAAACTAAAAGAGGAATCTAGAAAAAGGAATACACATCTAAATAATGCCATTTGTCCACTTTAATAGTCATATATTTAGAGAAGATATTTTAAGCATACTTACATAAAAAAAAGTAACTATTTTTCTTCCCATTTTCACTCCCCAAACCGTCAGCCACCACCTTGATCCCAAGATATGAATTTTTCCATCAAGTTTAACTATGCTTTTGTCGATTCGTCTCACCAAATGTTTAACCGAAGCTTTATCAAGGTAATCAGTGATTCCTAGCTTATTTTTTTTATGGTGTAAAAACTTATAAGACATTGAGAATGGGGGTTGTATACTTCGAACCTATGTAGTATGAATAGATAGTGATCTATTTTTCTTGAATTTGTTGATATATATGTGGTAAATGGTTTGGTTTAATCATGTTTTAATCAATCATTTAGAAGCTTTTTAGCTCTAATACGAAATTGAAGATATACATTAGATTTTGTGGTTTTAGTTGTTAGATGTTCAAGCTAGACCAAGTGTATGGTTTATGAGATGTTTAAACATGGATTGAATTAGAATTTGATTTAAAATTTTAAAGAGGATTAAATCCTTGTTTTTCAATGACCTGTTCCGAATTGTTTGCAATACATAGAAAAGTGAAAACGTTTGTTTAACGATTTTAAAAATATCTTTGATGGGTCTTCTAGTAACCTGAATAATTTGGAGATTTTAGGAATCCATTTAGTATGTAAATTGTTTTGAAAAACGTTGCCAGAACTGTCTGGTAGCTTGTGGAAAAATGATGATATCTCCTATTATGTGATAAAAGACTTATGAAGTAAAATATGAGAATATGATGAACTATTGAATGATTTGGTAATGAGATATGAAAAGGGAAGAATATGATTGTGACTGTAGATAATGTGGAAATGAGCATTAAGGTGGATATGATATATGATATATGATGATGAGATGTATACAAATATGATTAAATGTGATTATGTCTGATCTATCTATCTGTGATGAGGTCTGATCTGTCTGTGTTGATGGGAATCTTGAATGGTTTTGAGAGTGTTGGAATTTAATCTATAAATTCGATATGATATGGTGTGAAAATAAGTTGTTGATGTGTTATTTTGGAAATAGTTGAGAATATGTATTGAGATGAAAATGAGTAGATTTGATTGTGTTTACGCCCCGTGCTTGAGTGTATTCTGTGGGTACAATTGGCATGCCATAGGACAGCAGGGTTGCATTATCTGTGATCACTCGTCTTCTGGATAACCGAAGCGAGTATCGTCTGAAATCAAATCTGATCTGTCTCTGATCTCTGGTCTGTATATTTGTCTGCTCCTTAAATGGGTGGTCTGTGTAGAGTCCTTTCGAGGACAAAATCCGTGTCTGCATCTGATTCTGTTTCTGATCTGGTCCGTGTACCATAGTCTGTCACTAAGCACTTAATGGGGCTATATGTGTTTGATTATGTGAAAATGTTGGTGATCTATATACGTGTTAGTATGTGAATAATAATTGGTGATATACATTTTACTTTGTATTATATCCTATTGGTTTACGAAGTGATATATGATTATAAATCTGGTAAATTCCATGAGATATAGAGGATGATGACTGTTGATATGTTCTGGGATTGATATTACTCATTGTTGGTTTCTGGGCATGTGATGGTTATAGGGGAGATGCTGCTTAAATTATGTTAGAAATTAATAAAATGATAACAATATGATAGAGGTGGTAATAATTGGTAAATAAAATAATAATAAGATTTGTTAGAATTTTAAGTTGTATATTACTTGAAGAGAATTTTGGCTAAGTGTTGAGTGTGTTATAGGTTAGTTGGCATTGGAGAGTACCAGTCGATGTTTGTTCATGTCCGTCTCAGCGCTGCATCCTTGGTGGGTCACTGAGCTATATTACAGATAGATCTTTTGAATTATTAGTTGCGGCATGTTAGCACTAAATTTTATACTAAGTTAACTCCGCTGTAATTATAAATATTGATTGATGATTTAATTTTATTTTTTTTAATTCAGAAAATGAAAATTTTATATTGCCATACTTTACGGTACCGGAATTGTGATATCAACTACTCGGCCGGCGGACGATCGGGTGGGGGTGTTACAAGTCCACCAATTTTAAATTTTATATATAAATTATCTTATTAGATAAAATTTGGTGATAAAATGTATTCATTTTATCAGTGTCTTACTCACTATATGAAACAACATTATTTTAGCAAACAAATATAAAACCTATTAACAGATTCCCTTGCTGATACAACTACAAATTACGTATGGTGACAACAATGATTCCTAAGTTCGATTATTTAAAGTGGATTATTTGCTGCATTAGTGGGGTGAAAGTGTTTGTAGTATATCATTAATCTGAAATTATTATTTTATTATTTTCTTCTTCTCCATTTTTATGTATAAAGCGACCTCATATCTTATAGCAAGATATTTTATAAAATGATTGACAGTTTAAGGCTATCTATACATATATAAATAGTTTTCGCCTTGGTTTAGAATATTTATGATTTTTTGGGTATGAATTTGAATATTGATAAGTTTTGGACTAATTTGCATATTTTCTTAGTATGGCAATTACCTAATGAATTAAACAATAAAATAAATAATTAATTAATATGGCAATTACCTAATGAATTGAGCACTACACCATTTAGGCGAATTTGATGTATATAATCGATAATGATGCAAACTTAGAAGTGTTTTTTTTTTGTCATGGATGGGAAAACAATGCAAAATTAAAGTAATTTAACATTGTCACCATATAACAATCGATTACATAATTTATTGGTGCATTTGATTTGAAATTTTAATAGAGAAAATGAACCGTTTCAAATTATACGTTAATTGGCCACAATTAATTGATATTATTGCAGTATGAAATAAAACTTAAAACAAGTCTCTATAAGTACCCATTCACAAAACAACTTCTTTCAACGAAATTCTGACAATAAAAAATAAGAAGAAAGTAAGGATGGCTAGTGATCCAAACTAACAAGGAATGCAATTGTCGAATTTGGTTTTGAAATTGGTAGTATTTTATGAAATTTTATAGTCATGAACTTTTGTAATATTGCAATTTTCAATAGTGGACTTCTTGCATAATTTTATATCATGAACTCTTGCCTTGTGGTCAAACACAAAATTATAATATAAGATACGTGATTGATTTTTGTTTGAAGTTCTTACCTATAAATGGAAGCAAACTGACTGGATGAAAAAAAATGACGCCGCCGTATGACAATGGAAGTACTAGAAAATATTACCAAAGAAGATGAAGGTTATTCATATAATGGAGGCGGAAAGAAAAAGTTGGGGGAAAAGATAACTGGAAACGTATTAGAGCATATACAAGAGAAGGTGAAGGGGAATTCTTTAACCTAATTAAATTTATTTTTTTCATTATTTCTTGATTAATGGTCTATTGTTGATTGATTTCTTAAGTGATGGAATCATGGAACGCTAATTGAGTTTAGCACGGAAAGTCTACAATCATTTATAATAGTGTAATTTTCACTTTCAATAATATTGACATAGTTTGGGTAATTATACGGTGCCAATTGGAAGATTTAGATTATTCCACTACCAAGATTAATCAAATATTGGATATATATTAAAATATTACTATATTATATGAAACTGGTATTTTTTTTTCAATCAGCATACAATAATGGGTAATGCCTTTTTTTGGGTAACTAAGAGGAATTGATGAGATGTGTAATCAATTTAAACATAAACAGAGAGTACATTTTTTACATTACTAAAATAATCAACAACAAAATTCACTTATGGAAAGCTATTTAAAATTTTCGAAATTACCAAAATAATGATCATAATCAGTTATAGGATTGTTTCCTAATTAATGGAATTGATTGGCAATTAATGAGATTATTGATATGAATTGCTTAGTGAGATTAATGAGGTTATTTTGTTAAAATACTTTTTTTTTAAATTATGAACAATGGATTTAAGGCATAACTTAAATAAATTGCATAATACATATAGTATGTTTAATGTATTTAAATTTGCAAAGTTTGTAATTTATTAAATAAATTATACATTTATATATAAATTAATGATAAAATGTTGTGGTATGCAATTGGAAAAATATATTCCAAACTAAGTGGATGTAGAATATTTTTTATTTATAATTTTATAAATCGCACATGTGTGGTACTAGTTGAATAAAAATGGAAGTTGAGATTTTTAATATGGACAATAATTTTAAAAAATTGTTAATATAAATATAATACTAACTTGTTTGTTTATCAAGAAAGTTGTTATTGAGGATTATGTTTCCAAATAGAAATAACAATAATAAATAATATAAAAATATTATTATTATTATTATTTAATTCTAATTATAATTAGGTACTATGATTTATAATTTTATACATTATTTTATAATATCAATATCAATTACTATTAATTGTATAAAATAATACTAGAAATTATGGTTTTAAATACTTAAATAAATAATTCTAAATCTAAGAAAAAGAAACTTTTTAAAAATTGAATAATTAAAATTCTATAAACTTGTACAGCTATTATTTTTCTTGTTTTCATATAATTAGGCCATCTGCAACGCGTCACGCGGGTGGCCCGTATTCCGTCACGGAGGGACGGGAAGCGGCGTGACGCGTTGCAGCGCCCCATTTCGTCCCCAGCCCGTTCCGCGTTTTGTCACGGCGTGACGAGTGGCGAGACGTCTCGCCACGCGCCGAGGCGACGTCGCGCGCGCCGGCACCATGCGTGACGCCCACTCGCCGGCCCGCGAGTGGGCATCGTCACGTTGACGCAATAATTCATTTTTTTAAAATTTTGAATTAAATAAAAATTAAATTTAAAAATTAAAAGCGGTAATATTACCGTTAATATAGCCGTTTTCTATTTTTTAAAAAATTTTTTTACTCTATAAATACTCATAATTCATCCTCATTTCACACACACTTACGCATCTATTCTTCCCAAATCATCTCCATTTCCTCTCCAATTTTCATCTAACATCTCATCACAAAATGTCCGGCGACGAAAACTCCAGCGGTGGCGACTCCGGCGGGTGGGATCTCAACGCGTTCGACGACTGGGGGAGCATGTACAACACATTGGTTGGTTCAGGGTTCGTCGACGCCGGGCACCCAGGATTTTAATTATGTCTTTTTTTATTTTTTTGAATTTTAAGTTGTAATTTTATTTTATTTTTAATGAAGTGTGTTTTTTTTTTAATTGAATTTGGTTGGAAATAAAAATAAAAAATGAACTTGAATGAATAGTAATTTAAGGGACAGTTAAGGGACGGAGGGTTGCAAGTTCCGTCCATCAGAGCATCAATAACGCGTCGGGTCGGGCCGCAAATCGCGAGTCCCGGCCCGTCCCAAGCGTTGGATGGAGGCGAGTCACGGCCCAGGCCAGTCCCGGGGCCGCATTTGCGGCCTGGCCTGGCCGGCGTTAACGCGTCACGGGCCGCATCCCGCGAGTCCATGCTCCGCGTTGCATGATCTTCGGGTCGGGCCGAAAGTCCCCAAAAATTATTTATTTTCCGATTTTGTGTCTATAAATACGAGACTATCGTCCATCATTCTTACACGTGCATTATCCATTTCAATCCTCTATTATACCGTTTGTTTAGGCGTCAATGGAGTGGTTCAACAGCGATGAACGTCAGATGGACGAGTTCGTTAACTCGAACAACAGCCTAGTCCGGGAGTCAGTAGCAACGTCGACGTAACATCGCCGATCAAAACCGTAGAGTTCGAGATCAGTGAGATGGAGCCCGCTCAAGGGCGGGGTAAGGGCAAGGTCGACGAGGAGGATGGGCCGAAGAAGTACAGTCCGCAAGAGACAATGTGGCTTGCGAGGAACTACATCGACGTCGCCGAGGATCCTATCATCGGCAACCAGCAGCCCGGTAAGGTTTTCTGGGAGCGGATTGCTGAGAGGTATAACGCTAGGCGTCCTAAAGGGTCGATCGAGCGTAGCTACGTTAAGCTGCGCAAGCATTGGGGTCGGGTCCAGGCGGATATGAGCAAGTGGAATGGAAACTGGGCTAACGTAGTCCGGATGTGGCCGAGTGGGCACAGCGAGGCGGACCTCGTCGAGAAGGCGAAGGAGGCGTTCTTCGTTGACGGGAAGAAGGCCTTCAAGTACTTCGACGTTTGGAAGCTCGTCGAGAAGAGCCGAAGTACACCAGCGGTGCCGAGCCGACGACAACTGGGGAGGGCGAAGAGAACCAAAGTTTCCGCCTCCGGAAACTACTCTTCGAGCGAAGGAGGTCCGACGATCGACCTCAACGTGACGGACGACGACGTCTTCGGCTCCTCTCCTAGTATTCAGAGCAGCCCGATGGGAACAAAGGCTGCAAAGAGGAAAGCAAAGGGGAAGGCAACTGCGAGCAACTCCGCCATGGTGCCACCGCCGATCAATTCGTCTCTGGATAAAATGTCCGACTCTTTGTCGAAGATGAGTATTACATGACGGATGAGCCAGGTGACGGAGTTGACATCGAGGGATACCTCGACGATGTCGGAGTTCGATCTCGAGTTGCACCGTGAGATGATCGCCTACCTTCGCGCCCAAATGAAGAAGTAGTAGTTGTGGCCCGGGTTTCTAGTATTTTTAATCTGCTTCGTCTAGGAAATGTAATGTTAATTTCTAATGAACAATGCATTTTCCCGGTTTCAATTGTTCAACGAATTGCATTTACGAGTTAAATATGTTGAAGTTGTGAATAGTGTCATTTATTAGTTGCGGCCAGGGTTGTGGCCTGCAGGGTTAGAGCAGTTGGGGCCTGAGCCGCAACTGTAGAGGAATGATGACGTGGAGGGGATTGGGGCCTGAAACCGAGCCGGGGTTACTGATGGCCTTAGTTAAGGGATGGAGTAAAAAAGTACAATTGGGCCCGCGAATAGTAATTTAAGTGACGGTTTAGTGACATCGTTGTGGATGGCCTTACTCTTCCTATTATTGCATACGTAAGCACCAGCTACCACGATAGTTAAAAGGAATTCCGATATGTTGGAGAGAAGGGTAGGTTTTAAATTCTAATCGACCCCACGGAATGCACGCAAAAAATATCTTCTTTATATACGCAATCGGATCCCTCATCTTCTGCATAATCATCTCCCTCATTTTGTCAATTACAATCCAAATCGATCACCGATTATTCTCCCACAACACGACGACGATGGCGGCAGCGATTCCAGAAACCTTCTACATCTCCCATGGCTCCCCGACTCTCTCAATCGACGACTCCCTCCCGGCCCGCCATTTTCTCAAATCCTTCCAACAGAAATGCTTCTCCACCAAACCCAAGGCGATCCTGATAATCTCGGGCCATTGGGAGACCTCGGAGCCCGCGGTCAACGCCGTCTCCGGCCCGAGCGACACGATCTACGACTTTTACAACTTCCCCGAGCAGATGTACCGGCTCAAGTACCCGGCCCCCGGTTCGCCCGATCTGGCCAACCGGGTCAAGGGCCTATTGCTCAAATCCGGTTTCGAGACGGTCCACGTGGACAAGAAGCGGGGGCTGGACCACGGCGCGTGGGTCCCGCTCATGTTGATGTATCCGGAAGCCGACATCCCGGTCGTCCAGCTGTCAGTCCAGACCAACAAGGACGGCGCGCACCACTACCGCATGGGGCAGGCGCTGCGGCCGCTCAAGGACGACGGCGTCATGATCGTGGGATCCGGCTCGGCCACGCACAATCTGAGGAATATGATCCGCGACGGGAGGAAGACGGTGGATAAGTGGGCGGAGGAATTCGACAGCTGGGTGAAGGAGGCGCTGACGGAGGGGAGGTACGAGGACCTGAATAAGTACGAGGAGAAGGCGCCCAATGCTAAAATGGCGCATCCGTGGCCGGACCATTTCTACCCGCTGCACGTGGCCATGGGCGCCGCTGGGGAGAACACTACGGGGGAGCTCATCCACCATAGCTGGACGCACGGGACGCTTTCTTATGCGTCTTACAAGTTCGCGGCTAAGTAATTCAATATCTTATATTACTGTTTTACTTTTAGTCGAGACCAAATTATATGCCTCGCTCGTGCGATATGTAGATGAATAGACGGTGTTGTAATTTGAATTGGCATTTCACTCATTTATTTGTATTTAGTGTCTGAAATCCATGTTAATTTAGTGTTTCCAGAAAACAGAGGTTTAGAGCTCTCGACTTAATTTTGTGAAATTCATTGTTTTTGGGTTGCATTTGACTGCCTCTTGATTGATGGGGAGCGTCTTCGTAAGCAACTTGTACTTCGTCAAATCTTGAGTATTGGTTTTGGTGTCATAAAAAGTTTGTTAAAGTAAATTCTTTTAGTGCTCTGTGAATGCCGGCCAAGCAGTCATGATTGATAGCCTAATGTGAACAAATTATTCCAAGTCATGGACTCCTGCATTTAATAGGAGTAGTAGTTTTTGTATGATTGAGAGATCTGCTTAACGAATATAGAGACTCATGGATCCGCCATCTGTTCTGCCTTCACCAACACCGCAGTAGAGTCTCTTACTATAGTTGGTGTTGACCTTTAATAATAATATTGCATCCTAATTCTCCCTACATTAGAAAAGACAGCCAGGGGTTCTGTTCATAAAAACAACTACTTTTGTGAAAGTTAAAAAAGATCACAAATGTCAATACTTGTTTATTCTTCTGTGTATTCTACCTACTTGTTTTAGTGAGTTTTAGAATCCGTTAACAAGTTTTGTATGCATCTCCTAGGTTGTGAACATATACGACGCAATAACAAATAGACCTCAAGATTGTGACTATACAGATACGGGAACTCGAACTCAGTCTCAATACCAAAAAAACTTGCCTACTACAACATTTAGTCCTGACCAACTTCAAGTTTTAAAATATGCATTTTACTATCGGAGCGTTTACTTTGAATGTATGATGAATTGATTAAAATAATAAGTTAAGTAGGAGTATAATACTAGTACTACTATATGTTTGATGAATTGATTAATTTTGAACTTATTCGACCAAATTATTATTTATATACTTAATCATATATTTTGTCAATAAGCCACATACTATTATACTCATGTTTACGAATTACAACTAGCAATAGCATGTTTCGTATTCTTTTTTTTAATTAGTAAATGAATTTAAATTTAAAGGTCGCGTCACATAGGACTCGAACTCAAGACCTTTTTGTATTCTTCTTTATTTATTTTTGTAGTTAAGTTTTGCATGGATGTCTTTCTTTGACGTAGTATAACTTATTACTCGAAGTCTGGAACCACTAACGAAACACCAATCTATACTTAAGAGAACATTACTTTTATTCTAGAGGTGGGAAGGGGAAATTCATTACGGCTTAGGGTTTAAAGCATCGTCTTCGAGGAAAAGAGGTAAATTGAGAAGATATATTCTTCATTTACCTTTATAAAAATGTAAATTAGTGCACTCCAAGAAAAGAAGATAATTTGATAAAGATATCCAAAAATAATTACCATACTTATCTTTGTATGGAAATGAAGTAAATATATCTATAAGAGCATCCACAACCGTGCTCTTGCCAGCGGCACGGTTGTGGGCCCGGGCGGTACTATTCATGTCTGCTCTCTGGCAAGAGCACAACACCCACAACTGTGCTCTTCCGCAAGGACGAGCACAATTAATTTAAAATTCAATTAAACAATAACATTTCCATAATATTAAAATTCATTTAAAAACCACAATAAATATTACAAATGACAAATAAAATTAAACATTACATAATTAAAATCCTAAAAATGAAAAATTACATAATTAAAATCCTAAAAATTAAAAATTACATAATTAAAATCCTAAAAATTAAAAAAACCTCTACTCGTTGCCGAATTTCGCCCACATGTGGTTGATTAGGTCTTCTTGTAGTTGATTGTGGATTCGAGTATCGCGCATTGTGTGTCTTGTCTCGATCCTCTGGCCAACCGTCGTATGCTCGCCTCGGCGTGGGGGAGACCTCGCTGTTGAGCTTCCGGTTCGTCCTCGTCGTAGAAGCTAGCTGCCCTCGGCCCTTCGTCGGCTATAATCATGTTGTGTAATATAATACACGTGAACATGATGTCGGCGATATTATTCACGTACCACAGCCGAGCCGGGGCATTCACAATGTTGAATCGAGCTTGAAGGACCCCGAAGGCTCTTTCGACGTCCTTCCGCGCTGACTCTTGACGCTGCGCAAAAAGAACCCGTCTCGGGTCGTGCGGGTTGTGGAGCGTCTTCACGAACGTCGACCACCTTGGGTAGATACCATCGGCGAGATAGTAACCCATGCGGTATGTATTTCCGTTGATGGTGAAGTCGATCGCCGGTGCTACACCATTCATCACATCATTGAAGAGTGGTGAAGAATAGAGCACGTTCAAGTCGTTGCTGGATCTGGCAACGCCGAAATATGCATGCCAAATCCATAGGCGATAGTCGGCGACCGCCTCAAGGATAAGTGTTGGGCCGCCGCCTTTGTGACCGCTTAAGTGTTGCCCCCTCCAAGCAGTCGGGCAATTCTTCCACCTCCAATGCATGCAGTCAATGCTGCCAAGCATTCCGGGAAAGCCATGGACTGATTCGTGAAGACGAAGCAACCGTTGGCAATCATCGGTGGTGGGTGCCCGAAGGAATTCATCCCCAAAAGCAAAACGAACGCCCTCGCAAAAATTCTTTAAACAAAGGATTCCAGTGGACTCACCGATATGCAAATACTCGTCGAAGATGTCGGCCGTTTGCCCAGTAGCGAGTTGTCGGATAGCACACGTACACTTCTGCAACGCCGTGATACTTTGCCGGCCGGCTGCATCTACACCTGTTTGAAAGTATTCAACACGTGCGGACAATGTGTTGACAATTCGCATGAACAAGCGCTTTGACATGCGAAAACGGCGCCTGAAGTAATCTGCCGGAAACCGCGGATGGTCGGCAAAGTAGTCGGCAACGAGCCTTTCGTAGGCTCCCTCCCGGTCACGATGGATGTAGCGGCGATTTGATCTAGTGCGTTGAGGAGGATGAGCGGGGGTATTCGCCGCGACATATGCTTCGTAAGCGGCACGATGTTGTTCGTAGTATTCTTGTTCTTCGCGCTCCGCTTCCTCCATGAGATGAGTGAAATCCATTTGATGTTTTGAGTGAATGTTGAATGTGTTGATAGTTTGTATAAGAATTATGAATGAGAGATGAATTGATGTGATAAATGAGTGATGAATGTGTGTATTTATAGATGATTTTGGGAAAAAAAATAAAAAAAAATAAAAAAAATTCAGAAAAAATGGGAAAAAACGGCCATATTTTTGGAATTTGGAAAATATTTTTTTTTTATTTTTTAGCATTATTTATAATTAAATACCGATTTTTAAAAATAAAAATAAAAAATGTTTAAACACAACGGCTATGCCGTTGACGAATGGGAGCGCGCCACGTGTGCGTCCGCTGGCACGGCGCTGCTCGATGCGCGAGCGCAGCGGCGGCGGATGGCGTCCGTGCCAGCAGCGCGGACGGCGGTGGCGACGGACGCCACCGCTGCGCATGCTCTAATATATAACTATGTAAAAAGGCGAGTTTTGGCCTTAATTTTAATAATTTATAAGTTTTGGATATGAATTTAAATATCTTTAAATTCCAATATTGAATACTTAATACCCCTCCGTTCAATAAAAATATGTGCAATTTCTATTTTCGTCTGTCTCACAAAAATATGTGCATTCTATTTTTGGAAACATATCCCAATTTACTATCCCTATACATCAACTTATTTACAACTAATACCACCATTAAACACTACTAATAATGTGAGTTCTACTATCGACTAACACTACTTTAACTCTCATTTTCCTCATCTTTCTTATTTTATCAATTTTATTTTAATTCCTGTGTCTTATCAATTGCTCATATTTTTATGTGACGGAGGGAATAAATAATCGGCGCTTACATGATTTTGTATGCAACTATTTTAGTTATTTTTATATAAAAAAATTATTTAATATGACATCTTATAAAATATCACGCACGTGACTAAACAAATTCAACCATAGCAAAAAAAAATGTAACCGCATGTAAATTTATACTACTATTTGAATGTGGATATCAGTTACGAAACATGACCCAAATATATACTTCATAATTCAGCGTATGGCATATACAAAACATGCTATGATTCAACCATGGTTAAAGGATGTCTTGCGGTTACACTAATTTTATCAAATAATGATTTAATTATAAATTAAGAGTCATTTTAATTGTTATTATTAATAAGATAAATGCATTTTATTTCTATGATGTATGGTGAGGTTTTAAAAATTGTTGAGATCTTTAATTTTTGTCTATAAATACATGTTCTTTCATTTGGAATTATCTTTTCAATACAAACATATAAATTTCATTACTGTTTCCTGGAAGAGTTGTAAGTGTATTAAATACGTATAATATATAAAACTATACATTTGCAAGTTTGGGTACATAAAATATTTTTACTAGATTCACAAAATATTTGTTATATCTAAAAGGAAGATGAAACTGCCGATGAAGTTATAAAATATATCTTAGCTGCAAAGACGGTGAAGAGTGGAGGCGCTGTGGAGGAGGCTGGTCTGGAGTGGAGGGAAAGAGGCGGAGTAGAAATTGAAGAAGTTATAGCAATACATTTTCAAATATCCTTTCTAATGAAGAATGAGTTTTTAATGAAAGAAGTGATAAACATGACACAATTATCTCCTCCATTAGAGACAAGGCAGATCCAGCCTATCACCCCTGGGGCAAATGCCCCTCGTCCCTACTACACCAATGCATATTTATAATACATAGATTTTTAATTATAATTATATCTATAAACTACACTAAATGTCTTCTCTCATATATATAAATTTTTTCTAACACACTACTCTCTTTGTGCCATAAAAATAGTGATATTTGAGACCCCACGAGTTTTAGTACCTAATTGGTCAAATAAGGAAGATAATATAGAGAAAAGGTAATTAGAGTATTGGTAATTGAGAATGAGGCTCACCTCATTGTAAAGAAAGAAATTACTAAAAATAGAATTTGACTATTTTTTATACGACAAACTAAAATTGAAAAAATCTCTATTTTTATACTCCCTCTGTCCCAACTAAATTGAGTCGCTTCTTTTTTGCTCTCGTTTTGAAAAAATCGTAAAACATAATTAAAGTGGATATATAATAAAGTAAAAGCTAGAATAATGTAGATACGACTCTTCTCTATATTATTCTCCCTTTCACTTTACTATATATTCACTTTAACAATTTATTAGTACGATTTTTTCAAAACGAGTGTCATAAAGAAGATATTCAACTTAGTTGGAACGGAGGGAGTAACATTTTTATGAGATTGTGGAGTATATTTTTGCTCCTCCTAAAGTGGAAGATACACCCTTGATTAGAGACGCTCATAATTTGAAGTATATTAGCTAAATTTCAAAGAGTAGGATTGAAATAATTATTTACAGCAACAGAGCTTGTTACGAAAAAAATGTTTTTGTATTCATGTAGAGTATACTATACTATTGGAGTACATAATAAAAAAAAGAGTGTACTTGATCATAGTTCCTCATTTTTTATACTAGCATTTTTGGTATTTTACAATGAAAATAATCTTAGGTATCAAACATGTAATTTTTGGGTCATAAAAGGTATTTTTTGAGAAATTTCATTTAAATTGTATTCTTTCTGTTCCATGTTAATAGAGACATTTTATTTTATGCATTCGTTTTGAATGAAAAATAAAAGAGAATAATACATAGATAAAACAATAAATCGTTAATGTCATGCCCGCCCACCCCAGGGGTGTTACAAACGAGGCGATCGTGACCAAGGGACAAACATTAAGAATAGCATTTAAAGATAACAGTTCATAAGAAAGGCTCAATTAGCTTAAAAGAAATATATATATCAGAGTGTATGATACACAGAGTGCAAACTCGACTTTAGCTCCAAACAAACGGGGAAAAGCTCGAATAAAATCAGAGTGTCTTTTCAACAATCAGCAACTCGAGATAAAATTATCTCAACAACACTTGGCGGAAGCATTCGAGAGTAGAATACCATTATGTATGAAGACATAATATATTCAGAAAGTTTTATTTACAATCTTCTTCACTTTCATGCTCAACACCCACCGCGCTCGTCACCGCTCAACCTGCACATAGAGAAAACATATGCAGGGCTGAGTACTTGGTGTACTCAGTGGACACGTGCCAAAATATATTTTATAAAAACAGATTTTGTCAAGCCACTCTTTGAGTGAACTCGGGATTTTAGGAAAAGTCCGAGAACACTAAACATTTTTCTTTTCCTTTTTCAAAAGCGATCTTTCGATCTATTTTCCTGGAACATATGCCGTATCTGACAAACCCGATTTCCCTATCTCTTGTTCATTCATCAATCCGTTCGTCATTCATCATTCCTTTCATCATTCATCATATTTTAACATTCAAGTGTCGGGGAAGTGGTTACCTCCCACGGTCTCCCATCAATCCATTCCATTCATCGTTGCAGTCAGATAGGCATAGTTCCAAAACAAAATATGGCTTGACATAACCTTTTCAACTTTATTTTCCTCAAAACGTTTTTGAAACATAAATCATTTTTCTGCATAGGTCGAGCATCATCTCACATCACATCAACGAGTCGAGCAAATCACAATTCACTCGATAAATCAACACATAGCACAACATAACATGCGCAACAACACTTTCACTTTGATCACATATAACATGATGCTCAAACCGATATATGAAAGTTCTTGGAAACACTTTAGTTCGAAAGCCCACGTAAAAACTTCTCGTAAAAATTGTACGGTAACTAGAAAGCCCACGAAAAACTTAGTTAAAAAGCCATACCTCGTTCGTTTAAAGCCTTCACGCCGTGCTCCTCTCTTTCTCCTCTTCTCTTTCTCGGCTATGCTCACGCCGCCACCACGCTACCGCCACCGCTGCTGTACGCGCGGCCGCTGCTGTACGCGCGCGGTCGCGGTCCGCCCCAGCCACCGTCGCCGAGGATCTCCCCCAGCCGCCGACGCCGTTCCCGACAGGTAGGTGGTCGGAAATTCGTTCCTCCATCCCCTCTCCCTTTTCTCTCTCGGATTTCTCAATTCTTTGGTAGTGAAGTAAATGATTTGAAGTGGAGGGAGGTTGTATTTATAGAATTTTTTTTTTCATAAAAGACAAAAATTCACGTCTTTTCGTTTCGATGCGACGAGTAATTAATGCGGCCGTCGTTGGAAAACGTGCCTGATGCAACGTGGTTCTTATCCAACTTTTCGTCTTGATGTGACGCGGTACTTATCCAACTTTTCGTCTTGATTTGTTGTCGAAAGTGTATTTGATACGTGGTCTATTCTTTCGTGTAGGTATCATTTTGGGCTCGTAACAATTGGGTTTTAAATTGGGCTATGAAAGAATAATTGTTTGGCCCCAAAAGTTAAATACTTCTCTCGATAAAAGAAACAAGGTCGAAAAATTTTTTAATTGCACAAACGACGGTCCTTTCAAGAACAAAATAAAAAGGTAGAAAAAGTCGGGGTGTTACAGTTAAAATGGAGAAACAGTCGAGTAAGAAAGAGAATAATGCAGTGAAAAATATATCCAACTGCTCCAATTGTCAAAAAGACTAGTTTTATAAATATATCCATGATTATATGTGATAGTAGTACATTTTAATTGGAAGAGAGAGAAGTGAAATAGGGAAGAAAAAAGGAGAAAGAGAGAAGATTTTTATAATACTATTATTCTCTCCGTCTCCAAAGAATATGCACTTTGGGTTCGACACGAGTTTTAATGCAAAATTGGTAAAGTAAGAGACATGTATAGAGAAAAAGTAATTAAAGTATTGTTAGTGTAGAATGAGTCTCATCTCATTGGAGAGAAAAGAGTTTACAAAATTAGAAAGTGCATATTCTTGTGGGACGGACTAAAAAGGAAAAAAAATGCATACTCTTGTGGGACGGATGAAATATCATTTTAGGTCATTTTTCGTGTAAGCCCACAAATGTCCTATATGTAAAAAATGTGAAAAATGTATTTTTTTGGAGGGTATTTTAGGGTGAAAATCAGCAACAAAAAATGTGATTTTCAGATACTAAAAATGCTACTCCATAAAAAAATATTATGGACAATTTTTGTGCAAAATTGAAAAATCATGTATCAATTTTGAAGTGCATCCCAAAAATAAATGTACGAATAATGTGACTTTTGATTTTTGAAGACAAAATATCAAATACTGAAATTAAGGAAATATCGTAAGCAAAAGTTTCTTACTTTTCTTTTGAATATAATTTAAACAACACAAATCAAACTCATCTCATGTTGAAGAAGTTTCTTAGTATTTTTTATCATGAATATAATTTATAAAGCACGAAATCAAGCTCATTTCATGTTGCAAAAGTTTTTTACATTTTATCTTGAAGACAATCTATAAAACACAAATCAAGTTCATCTCATATTTTAAAAGTTTCTCAAATTTTATCTTGAAGATAAGTACAGCACAAATCAAGCTCATCTCATGTAATAACATGCAAATAACATTGAAGTAACATTCCATAAAAAACCATGGAAATAACATTTATGTAGGAAGTGCTACAGTGGATTTATTTATGAGCTAGCCTATTAATCCTAAAATTATAGTAAAATTTAATCAAAATTTAGTATTTTGAATGTACTCAAATTTTTGGCACAACAATTTAGAATTCCATCAAAATATAGGATTAATTTTTAAACTCAAATATTTACACATAACAATACCTTTTACACCCATTGAAAGCAACATCGTTTCTTATATTGACTGATATGTTTACCTATGTAATCAGAATGTGCCACGTCGAATTCAATTTAGAGGAAAATTGATTGTGCAAAATTCGCTAGAAATTGTAGTTGGATAATATAAGTACCCATGTTAAGTATGTGGAAATACTGAATTTTGTGCCAAAATTTATAATTTGAAGTATAATAACCCTATTTATTTATTTGGGAAAAATGAAAGAAATATAGGTGGTAATTTGACCAAAAACATGAGGACGAGGAAGTAATTACGCAATGGTATATAGACGTTGGGTTGCGCCAACGCTGCTAGGGCAGGCAAAGCAGAGTTAAAGCCGCCGCAGCTCTTTAAAAAATCCGCCTATTTTCACCCGTCGGATCACAATTGATCCTACGGCCATGAGAAACCCGAATTCCATTATTTTCAATCAGACAATTCAGGTATAAATTTGCGAGCCCTCTCACATTACGACTCCTCTCTCATTTTCAAAAACCTCACGGCGGACACTGAGCTGCCTTCTCCAACTTCTCTAATAATAAGGTCCGCATTCTAGCTATTTCACTATATCTCAGCGTTTGTGTGTGTGCTGTATATGTATAAATCTGCAAAATGCTAATCGTTTCAACTTTTAAACATTTGAAATCTGTTAATTCCGTTTATTTATGGATGTGTAGTTATATGTTGGTTTATTGTATGCTTTCAATTTTATCTGATCGTTTAATGAATTAGCTTTTTTCATTCAGTTATTTTATGGAATTGCGTGTATACCGATTCATTTCCATTATGAATTTAAGCTTGCATGCTTAATTTGATGTCTTTTAATACACATGCTTCTCCTGTGCCTATGTGATAGGGCCGTCGAGCATCTAAATCACGCTCAAGATTGTGTCCAAATCTCTCTCAACCTGCAATGTATCTTTTAATAGTATTTGATTTGATTTTGCATATCTTTTGTAATCTTTTTATTTATTTATTTATTTTGCTTGCTTAGCAAGATAGATTTTAGGGTTTAGAATTCTATAAATAATAGAATTCTCTATCATTTTGATTTATTGAGAAATATGAAATAAACTTCTATTCTCATTCTTGTTCCAAAAACCCTAGAACTTCACCGTTCAATCTTCACGTGCTCTACAAACCTCTCGATAGGGAACTTAACCTCCATCAGTTGGTGCTTTCCTCTTTTCGATTTCTACCATGTCCGTCTTGCTATCAAACTCTCCTCCAGACTCTCCTCCTCTGTTTTCTGGTGTTAACCCAGTGAGGTGGATTTTGGAAATTCAAGAATATTTTGATTATCACTTGTATTTTGGAAATTCAAGAATATTTTGATTATCACTTGTTCTCTTTTGAGAGGTTATTTTTTGACCATCCAGCATCCGCATGGCTCCACGAGTATCGACGCTCAAATCCTAATTGCTCATGGCAAGAATTTCTTGATGCTGGTTATCATAACTTTGATGAGGATGCCATTTACTTTGCCGAGACGATTAAACTTCTCAACAAAATTATGGGTTTCGTTTTATAATCCTGAATAGTTGAACTGACAGTAGAAAATAGTAGTATTAGACAATTATTGAAGGATGGATGTTGATATTTGCTTGCTTGT
This sequence comes from Salvia splendens, assembly GCF_004379255.2. Classification (NCBI taxonomy): domain Eukaryota; kingdom Viridiplantae; phylum Streptophyta; class Magnoliopsida; order Lamiales; family Lamiaceae; genus Salvia; species Salvia splendens. The sequence goes on from NC_056038.1 coordinate 8,204,630, forward strand.
TTTGGAGTTTTTCAATTATTTATTAGTAATTTGACCAATAGTTTAAGCTGTTTGATTATATCGTAATAATATGGTTTGCTGTTGCAGTATTATTTGCTGAGAAATCATGGGTAAAGAGAAGACTCACATTAACATTGTGGTCATTGGCCACGTCGACTCTGGAAAGTCGACCACCACTGGTCACTTGATCTACAAGCTTGGTGGTATTGACAAGCGTGTGATTGAGAGGTTCGAGAAGGAGGCTGCTGAGATGAACAAGAGGTCATTCAAGTATGCGTGGGTTCTCGACAAACTGAAGGCTGAGCGTGAACGCGGTATCACCATTGATATTGCCTTGTGGAAGTTTGAGACCACCAAGTACTACTGCACTGTTATTGATGCCCCTGGACATCGTGACTTTATCAAGAACATGATTACGGGTACCTCACAGGCTGACTGTGCTGTCCTCATCATCGACTCCACCACTGGTGGTTTTGAGGCAGGTATCTCCAAGGATGGTCAGACCCGTGAGCATGCATTGCTTGCTTTCACTCTTGGAGTGAAACAAATGATTTGCTGCTGTAACAAGGTAAATCTATTTAATTAACTTGTAATATTTTTGTAGCGTCTTTTCATTACACAGTCTAACTTATTGCTACCATTATCATGCAGATGGATGCCACCACACCTAAATACTCCAAGGCTAGGTTTGATGAAATCATTAAGGAAGTTGCCTCCTACCTCAAGAAGGTTGGATACAATCCCGAGAAAATCCCATTCGTTCCTATTTCTGGGTTTGAGGGAGATAACATGATTGAGAGGTCCACCAACCTTGACTGGTACAAGGGCCCAACCCTTCTTGAGGCACTTGACCAGATCCTGGAGCCCAAGAGACCATCAGACAAGCCTCTCCGTCTCCCACTTCAGGATGTTTACAAGATTGGTGGTATTGGTACCGTGCCTGTGGGTCGTGTTGAGACTGGTGTTATCAAGCCTGGTATGGTTGTCACCTTTGCCCCATCTGGTTTGACAACTGAAGTCAAGTCAGTTGAGATGCACCACGAGGCCTTGCAAGAGGCTCTTCCTGGTGACAATGTGGGGTTCAACGTGAAGAACGTTGCAGTCAAGGACTTGAAGCGTGGGTATGTTGCCTCCAACTCCAAGGATGATCCCGCCAAGGAAGCTGCCAACTTCACCTCTCAGGTCATCATCATGAACCACCCGGGACAGATTGGAAATGGATATGCCCCAGTGCTCGATTGCCACACCTCTCACATTGCAGTGAAGTTTGCTGAGATCTTGACCAAGATTGACAGGCGATCTGGTAAGGAACTGGAGAAGGAGCCCAAGTTCCTGAAGAATGGTGATGCTGGTATGATTAAGATGGTTCCAACCAAACCCATGGTGGTGGAAACTTTCTCTGCATATCCTCCTCTTGGACGATTTGCTGTCCGTGACATGCGACAGACTGTTGCTGTTGGTGTAATCAAGAGCGTTGAGAAGAAGGACCCAACTGGTGCCAAGGTTACCAAGGCTGCTGTCAAGAAGGGAGCAAAGTGAAGGTTGACAACCATTTCAGCCTTAATTTTGGTTACTTCCATGAGGTTTCAAAATTTGCAATTTTCTGGTTTTACTTTTGTTTGTTAGGTGGTGAGAGTATTGCTACTTGTGTTTTAGAGCTTGAGATGGAGACTTTCTTAAAAATTTGAACTTATTTTCCTTCCTTTTTATCTTGCGCTTTTTGAAGGATTTTCGGTGTCTGTTTTCTTTTATATATTACTCAGGTAATGAATGATAGTGGTAATTTATACAGAATCATCATACAGTAGAAAATCATTAGAAGCTTAAGGTTATTACAGTGGTAATTTACACAGAATCATCACAGAATTGTTCTCTTGTTGCTGCTTCAAGTATTTCTTCTAGATCAACTTTTTTTTGATTCTGAGACAATTGGTTTCTAAAGCTGAATATAGTGCAAGCTACTGTATGATATTGTAGGCTGTAGCGGCGTGATCACACATTAAACAATAGTACCACATTTCACACGCCATGAGTGAATTACGGACTGTTGATACCTTTTTGATTTGTCATAAATCCTAACGAAAATCAGTAGTAGTAGTAGTAACTCATTTCTCAAAATGGAATATACTTTTATCTCTATTTTATTCTCTTTTCATTATTTACACAAAACAATACTACATAAAATCAAGGACGGATATAGGTGGGGTCGGGTGAGGTAGACTGACCCCATCATAGAGCCACTAGAGTCGGGCTTAGGAGTTTCCGCTGACTCTAGTGCAGTCTGATCCAACCCCATGAGGCCACAACAAAGAAGAAGAAGAAGAAGAACTGTGAAGAAGATGAGGTTTTGAGAAGTTGGGCTAAATATACGAAATGTCCCATAGCCCATTAATTTTGGGTGTTTGAATATTTAAAAATTAACCATTATAATTCACAATTTGACCTATTCCCAAATCTATTTTAGCCCATTATTATTTTAATTAAACAATTGATCATCATTATTCGACGAATTGAATTACCTCTTATCGTTCGCTTTATCAGTTAAGTGAAGGCAAAGAAATAAAACATGGGTGGAATTACATTGGGATGGCCAAACCAATAGGTAATTGTATCTATGTGTTCAGTTTACATTATTTGGCTTCATTTTCAAGAAAATGACGGCTCCTTGTTTGAGTGAGTTGACCAAAAAAACCCTTACACAAGTATTGATTTGTGCAATTTAAAATTGGGGATATGAAAAATGCAGGGGTCAATTAGTCAATTTGCTTCCAATTCTGGGTCTAAGCTTTCAATGCGGAATTGAAAACCACCTTATTGTTCAGATTTGATTCTTGCGTATTAGGATGTGAATAGTGCGGGCCCTGCCTCATTTTGAGGGCTCGCAAGTTTGAAATAGTATAATCTAAACAAGAGAATTGTAAAGAATAGAACCCATTTTTAGTCATTTCTTATAAACTGAACGGGTACTAAATTTGATGAATACTGCTAATGTTATTGTATGGTCTTTTCTATTCTTTCTTTTTTACTTTTTTTTGTCTTGCAGTCTCATTTTTATCTCATGAATATACTATGTTGAATGATAATATTAAAAATGTATATGCATATTAATTGAATTCATATAATTCTTGTAAAAATATAAACAAATATATTGCAATATGGAGTAGCATTTGTTTTCTTTATCGTTTGTTTGAATAGATTTAAATTTTATTTTTTAAATACGAATTTATTTGTGTTGTTATTTTTTACGATGACAAACATAAACAAATATATTGCATTACGGAGTAATATTTATGAATTTAGTAGTTGAACAAATGAATATTTATAAAAAATAATTATAACTATTTAAATTTTAATGTATTTTTTAAAATGATTATTTATTATTTTATTAATTAATTTTTTCATAGTATTTAAGTCCAACCCCTCGAGCTATAGTTTCTGGATCCATCACTGCATAAAATCCAGTATCGTCTAAAAGATGAGTTATATTACTTGGCAAAGAAGTAATATATCAATTACATAATATAATTATATAAACACCATCGAACAAATTTATTGACACTTTTTGTAATACGCTAATGAAATATAAATGCCATTTGAATAAATCGAAAAGATTTCACTGAGTTTTAAAATGAAGTTGAGAATCAGACAAAGAGTGTTACAATAGGAATTTCACTAGTGTTGGATCAATTTTTTGGGATGTTATATAGTATTATGCCATATTCTTTTTTGATAAAATAAATACATTTATAAGTTTTTCTTTTATATTTTACTCTCATATTTTCTTATCTAATTTATTCTTAATCTCACTTTTCTTTAACTTTTTGTTTTTGACGAATTATATATATAGAGGTGCATTATAATGATAACCCTAATTTCCGTAATAAATCTATAACTAAATCTGGACCACACATTTTTAAAATCACGTGGTTTAGATTCAAACTTAGTTTTCCTTCATAAAAAAGGCGCAGAGGGTAAATATGTCATTTCGCTTATTTAATTTCTGAATTTCGCTCATGATAAAATTTACGTATCCAAATTTCGCTCATTTAAATACGTAAAATCTTATTTCCCATGATATATAGATGTATGAGGTTCAGTTACACGTACGTATAAGGTTCAGTTATACGTAAAATCTTATTTCCCATGATATACAAATTTCGCTCATTTAAATAAAAAAAATCTTATTTAAGTATCATTTTATCAGTCAAAAGTATCATTTTATCAACTCAGAGTATCATTCTATCCGGCAAAACTATCATTCTATGCAATAAACCTAACATATATCATTTTATCATTTTATCAGTCAGTCAAAAGTATCATTTTATCAACTCAGAGTATCATTCTATCCGACAAAACTATCATTCTATGCAATAAACCTAACATATATCATTTTATTAGTCAGTCAAAAGTATCATTTTATCAACTCAGAGTATCATTCTATCCGGCAAAACTATCATTCTATGCAATAAACCTAACATATATCATTTTATCAGTCAATCAAAAGTATCATTTTATCAACTCAGAGTATCATTCTATCCGGCAAAACTATCATTCTATGCAATAAACATAACATATATCATTTTATCATTTTATCAGTCAGTTAAAAGTATCATTTTATCAACTCAAAGTATCATTCTATCCGGCAAAACTATCATTCTATGCAATAAACCTAACATATATATCATTTTATCAGTCAGTCAAAAAGTATCATTTTATCAACTCAGAGTATCATTCTATCCGACAAAACTATCATTCTATGCAATAAACCTAACATATATCATTTTATCATTTTACGTGATATTTGGCGAAATTCAGAAATTAAATGAGGGAAATGACATATTTACCCCCGCGTTTTTTTTTATGAAGTAAATCTAAGTTTGAATCTCAACCACAAGATTAGAAAATATGTGTGGTTCAGATTTGGTTATAGGGTTATTACGTGATTTAGGGGTTATCATATGATCACAACTCTATCTCTCTCTATATATATATTTGGTATGAAAATACTATCTTCGTCCCGCATTAACTGTCACATTTACTTTTCTGCACTTGTTTTATAAAAATAGTTAAAGTGGAAAAATAGTAAAATAAGAGAGAGAATAAGATAGAGAAGAATCTTATTTACATTATTCTCTATCTTCCTTTATTATTTTTCTACCTTAACTATTTATTATCATTTTTATAAAACTAGTGCAGAAAAGTAAATGTGACACAATTAATGCGGGACGGAGATAATATGTTTAAGGTAACAATTCAAACCATCCAATAATTTCTTAAAAGTTTGTTTATTTAAACACCCGTGGTTTTTTGGTTAAGAGCATCCACTAAGCTGTCCCCCCACCGTCCCTTAAACTACTATTTGAGCGCCCCACTATACTTCATTCCTCCATCCCATAACTAAGGGACGGAACATGCAACGCTCCGTCCCTTATTCCGTCCCTTAAATTACTATTCATTAAATTTCATTTTTTTTCCCAACTCAATTCAATTAAAACAAACACACTTTATTAAAATTAAAACAACATTAAAATTCAAAAAAATAGAAAATGGACATAATTAAAATCCTAAAAAAATAAAAATGACATAATTTAATTTTCTCCGCCAAAGTTTTTCCAAATGTGCTCAATTAGATCCTCTTGGGGTTGGGCGTGGGCGTTAGAGTCGTGTGTCCTTGCCCGAATAGACAACCGTTCTTGTATTGACGGATGCGCTCCACTTCGCGGCGGACTATTTGCGGTTGAGCTTCCGGGGGATTCAGGGTCAAACCAATTTCCCGCCTCGGGTCCTTCGTCTTGGACAATCATGTTGTGCAAGATTATGCACGTATACATGATGTCGACCATGCTCTCCATGAACCACGAACGAGCCGGGGCTTTGATGATGTTGAAGCGCGCTTGGAGAACCCCGAACGCCCTCTCCACATCCTTGCGAGCAGCCTTCTGCTTCTGCGCAAAAAGAGCCTGCTTTGGGTTCGCAGGCCTGTTGCACGTCTTCACGAAGGTCGGCCACTTCGGGTAGATGCCGTCGGCGAGATAGTACCCCATTTTATACAGCCGGTTGCGATGGATGTATGTCCGGGAGTGTCGTGGAGGCGGCGCGGCTTCCTCCGCCTCTCGGCGTCGATCTTTTTCAAGTGATTGTTCCATTAGTTGACGCATTTGCTCAAAAGGATCCATTTGTTTGAGTTAATTTAAGATGAAATTGGAGTGGTTATAGAGATGATTTGAGAGGAATAGATGTGTGTTTGTGTGTGAAATGAGTATGAAATAGGATTATTTATAGAGTAAATAAATAAAATAAATAAAAATAAAAAGAAAATAAAAATTTAACGGTAACATTACCGTTTAAAAAATAATTTTTTTTATTAAAATTCGATTTTTTTATAAAAAAACGAATTATTGCGTCATTCGTGACGATGCCCACTCGCGGGCCAACGAGTGGGCGTCACGCATGCATCGGGGGCGCGACACGTCGCCCGGGCGCGTGACGGGACTGCGCGTCCCTGGTCTCGCGGCTACGGGCTACGGGACGGGACAAACGTTGCAACGCGTCCCGCGGCGGAACCGTCCCTCCGGGACGGAACGCGGGACGCGTAGTGGATGCTCTAACTATCTAAGTATTCTCGTACATGTGACGCCATTCAAATTTTTAAAAATCGAAATAAAAATAAAATCGTACTATATGTAACGGAACTGTCACGCCGTTCAGTTTCAAACTAATCTCACCCTTCAGCATCAGTCCGTCGCAGGCAATACATACACGTGACGTGACGCCATCAGTATTTACGAAATTGCCCCGCCGTCAGAGGCGGTGTTCCAACGGTCACCCCGCCCGCACAAACCGTCATCCACCACACACCATGACCACCAACTCCTCTTCCTCTCCCACCACCGCCGATTCCGCTGCAGAGCCCGCGAAAATCCCCATCGACATCATCAGCGAAGAGGAAATGGCTCTCATCGAAGCTGCCCTGGCCGCCGCCACCGCCATACCTGCTTCTCACCTCCACAGAAATTCGAAATCACTCCGCTCCATCACACTCTTGTCCAAGCGCGGAATATCCGCTTGCACGTCTACCGGCCCGCCCGACATCGAGGATTCGGGCCGGGCCGCCTGCGGGTCCAGGCCTCAGAAGAATAAGAGGAACGTAGTGCTTGAGTCATTTCTGAATCGATTCCGAAAGGGCAGAGGCTTGTCCGTCACCGATCTTACCGGCACGGTATCCTAGCTTTCCCCAATTCCTTATAAGCAGTATTTTCTGGTTTTTGCCTAAAAATTGATTTTGAAATTTCATGGATTGTGAGAAGGGTTTTGCGAGTGCTGACTTCGTGAATTGCAGTATCTAAGGTTCACTAATTACTAGTACTATAATCAATTAATCATAAGCAGAGTACTTCCACATGTGCAAATATTTGTCATGTTGATACATTTTTGTTTTTTGTGTTTGATTCAGGAATGGTGTGAAAAACAGACGGAGTTTATTCTACTCTTTGGTAAACCGAAAAGGACGAAAGCAATGAAAGCAGGCAGTGCGCGGCATGTAGTACTTGAAGAAGAGGTATGTTTCAAATGCATGTACTCCTTATTTATGTGATATGTGAAATGTGAAATGTGAAATGTGCAATGTGAAATGTATTTGACTACTTTTCAAATGATTTTTCTCCCATCCCATGGAAACTGTATGCACCTTGCATTTTCTTTTCTGTGGGCGATATGTGAATATGCTCCACTGTTTGAGTGTTTGTTAGATGCTTAATTTTAATACTTGTGAATTTTGACAATTATCTTTGCAAATATATCAGGTAGGAAACAGTAGTAGTGTGTTTATGCAACTTCTCTTGTATGATTGCTGGTAGGATGAGGATATATGACCTTTCTTATGAATGTGGGCAGGTAATTAAAAGGGTGAAAGTTCAGGTTGAAAGTGCTGAAGATGCGTGGGCTCTTAAATTTATGAATTTCATTGTAGGTAGCAATCAACTATTGTTTGATGGATTAACACGCGAGTTACCTTTGTAAGTTTTTGTATAGTAGTATTTCTTACTTTCATTTGTGATTACGCATGTGTCATTCTGTTCTATTAGACAATGATAGAGATGAATGTTTTTGGCCATGGGCTGTTTGTCTCATTTTGGTCAGAACTTTGCCACCTTCATCATCCAGTGTTTTCCTTATCTGCATAAAAGATAGAGTAGTGTTTTACCAAATGAGAAAGTTTTACTTACCCGAATCCCCTGCCATGTGATGTGTAGCGGATTGTTATAACCTTTTTCTAATTCTTTTTGCACTTGGTTTGAAGATTGTTATGTGGACATATTTGCTTATCTTGTTAATGTGCAAAAATGGAGTATTTAAAATGCTGATTATATATGGAGAATATGAGTTGTTTATGTTGACTATCTTGTGCATTTTTACTTGATGCATTGCCCTTTCAGAGTATGCTTTGTAGAAGGTGTATGGATGGTGGGGATAATTGATGAACTTCGGATGCCTGTATCCGAGTCCACAAGATTTCCAGTATTAGTTGACACCAAAACTCGTGTCCGGCCGACCCTTCCAGGTGAACCACAAAAAAGAAATGGAAGGTAGAGGCTACTCACAATTGATTAAACAGCTCCCTTTTACTTTCTCCTCCTCTGAGTCATCTAGTCAAAATCTTTGTGGCAGGTTTCAACTTATGTGCTACAAGTATATGTGGGACACTTAGTTGCAGACGAATTTCCAACCAAAAAGTTCTTTGATTTCTTTTCATTGAATCCCAATCATATTTTATCTCCTGAAATTAGAGATAATACAACCAAATCAGGCTTTCCGTCAGAGGTAAATGGTTTCTTCCCAACTACAGCATTCACTGTGACTTTTGCATATGGAAATTTTGACAAATGAATCTAACAGATATTATGAAGCATAAGCTTCCAATCACACCATAAGAGTACTGGAGGTTTCTTGTTTCTCTTCAGTACAGAAACTGAACTTTCTCATAAGTAATACCAGTTGTGGTGTACTGTCGCTTGAAACATACCTGATTATATTGCTGGGATGCAATTCAAGATACATTGATTGATTGGGACATCAGCTAGTGATTGTGAGCGAAGAAAATGAAAGTCAAGTTGTTTGAGCGTGAGAGGCAGGGTGTACAGTAAAATCTTAATTATAATATTTACAAAAATAAGCTAAAACAAAACAGTAATAACTGAAAATTTGGTTTTTGCTTTTTATATGACATTCATGTTGTTGCTCTTCATGCAGACTCTGAGTGATGTGGTACGGTATTTTGGAAATAGTTGTAGGTCGCTGCCTATGGCTCATGACCAGCTATTGTTGAGGTGAGCTTGCTTTAACTTTGTAGTTATTCGTCTTTCTGCTTTGTAGCTATTAAATCTGTTATCAACATTTTCTTCATGCATACTTCTGTTGCCTGTATTTTAGTTTAGAGTTCCCATCGCATAGACCGTTACAAGGAGGGTTTTTCCTTAAACAGGTATGAGTTGCAGGAGGATCATTCCTTATTAGGAGAAGATGAATTCATGTATGACCCTGATTTGGTCAAAGATCAAATTAAGTCATGTCTCGAGTTTTGGCTGGGCAACAGAGAAGCCAGTTACCCTCCGATGGAGGAGCTCTGGAAGTGCAAGTTCTGCAAGTTCGCCTCTGTATGTCCAATTAACTCGGACCCAGATGATTCTCCAATTAAAAAGGGTGAAGATAATTCCTTCGCCCGATCTGACACCTAAGTAAGCCATTCTTGATACTTGGTAAAGAAAATGAGCGGTTTGATAATCTCCTTGATTCTTGCTGGGGCTGTTACTATTGATTTCTCCCATTAGGAGGATTTAATAAGTGGTTTAATTTTAATGAGCAGTTTAATACTGTTGTAAGTTCATTGTTATTGTTTATTGTAACATAGGGTCAAATGTCAAATAGGAAGTTGTGATATTGTATTTAAATTTACTGCTGCATTGTAAAAATGCACCTGAAACTGTCCCATAAATGAAAGAGAAAATACATTTTATCCTCTGTTCTTTTCTTGTCTTTTAGATATAGTACATGTGGATTGCCCAGAGTTACATTCAATTTTTGATAAAACATGAAAATCAACACGAATACACGTGAAGTTAATGAGTTTGGGTCCTTATTAAGTAGACCCAATAAATACCTGATGATTTTTGGTCGAACTTAGGGTTGGGCGGGGTTAAGAATAAAATTATTATTTTATTAATTATAAAGTATTATATTAATTTTTATTAAAAAAATTAGATTTAAATTGTGATAAGTTTTAATCATGTTATGTTTAGATCGTTAGAGAATCTACAATAGGGGCGGACATCTCGGCGGACAAGCCCAAGGACATCCTTAAAACACCTCGTGCCACGTCATAAGGACATCCCACTGTACTGTCATGTCACTAGGACATCCCACTGTACAATAGCGGACAAGCACTAGGACATCGTGGCGGACAAGCACAATAATAAAAATTCACAAATTCATAAATACGGAATTAAAAATTCGACACGAATACGGAGAAAATGCAACCATTCTATTTTTAAAAAAACATACATATTTAAATTTAAAAAAATACATAGTTTAACACCAAAAAAAACCATCACAAATACAGAATTTAAAATTCAATACGAATACGAATGGAGAAAGTGCAACAATAATTTCATTAAATAAAAAAATTAACATAGTACAATTATAAAAAAATGATTCAAACAAAATACATTAGTATGCTTTGAATTTGTATAGTTTGCCGCTTGCCGAACGGGGTCTCGCTGATATGTTTTTGCATGATAATGTTTTTGTTCTAGGCCTTCATTTTCGATGATCATGTTGTGCATGATAATACATGTGTTAGTCGGTCTCTCGTCAGTGGTGCAAATAAAATGAAGTGCAACGAGCCGTATATATAGAGTTTTGAAAAAAAAATCAAAATTGCTCCCGTCCTCCGGGACGTCCGTTGACTCACCACAATAGCGGACAAGAGGACGGACGACCCGACGAACGTCCGCGCATGACTGCGGACGACCTCTCGTCCGTCAGGGACGTCTGTCATGCGCTCGTCCACCCAATAGTGGACGTCACCAACGGACAAGCCGCTCGCCGGTTGGACGTCCGTCAAGACGTCCGCTATTGTGGATGCTCTTATAGCGTGTGCCAACTGTCAAGCTAAATTGTATAGTACTCCACTTACTATTTATGGAGGATTAGGATTTTGTCGAGTCGGATAAAAAGCGTGTTGGCTAATTAAAGAAGAAACCCGCGTACTAAAACACAGCGAGAAAACAAAAACCCTTGTCGGCCCAACCACACCAAGTCCTAAATCTCGAGCAGGAATGGCACAGAATGGCGGCGCTAGGACGAAACGAGAGAGGCCAAACATACTCATAACTGGCACGCCGGGGACTGGCAAAACGACGACGTCGGCTGCCCTCGCCGAGGCTGCCAATCTCCGCCACATCAACGTTGGTGATTTGGTCAAGGAGAAGAGCCTCCACGACGGCTGGGACGACGAGTTCGAGTGCTATCTCCTCAACGAAGACCTCGTAAGCCAACTAATCTTCACTCAATCGATGTTTGTTAACACTTTATTAGCGTAAAATCAACAAAAACTATAGATTGGAGCATTCCTAGATATTCTCTAAGGAATACTTATTAGATTAAAACATCGGAATACTTTTTTTCTTGATGAAATCATCATTACATTCCATCAATCAATTCGAATTACCCGAAATATTTGTAGACGTGATGATGAGTGGTAAATTCCATCAATCACTTGATTGAATTAGGGTTTAGGGTTTAGGGTTTAGGGTTTAGTTCTTTTGCCCGAAATCTTCGCAAAGTTCTTACTTTTGTATGGAAATAGTGTTAGTTCTTTTCTGATTACATAAGCACAGGCCTATTTGTTGGCTAAATTCCGCGAATGTACGTCATGAGAGATGATATCCGCCATTTGTACTCGGAAAAAAAACATTTCCAGTGATGGGAAAGACGCGTGAGGCTCTCTCGTCTTTGATAAGCCAAACATGCGATAGGCTCTTGCGTGTATACAAAACACGCATCAAGCTCATGCGTGTTTGAAAACACCCGATCGGGTGAATTTCCAGTTTCAAAACACCCGGCCGGGTGAAATATTTAAGACAGGAGGAGTCCAGAGAGAACACCCGGTCGGGTGATTTTAACTTTCAAATCACCCGGCCGGGTGAAATTCGTGTTTCAAGTATGTATAATAACAAAAATTTTATCATGATAAAGAGATTAACATAATCAAATAGTGCACGAATTTACCTAGATCCCAAACTTGAAACTTTATGTTGTTATACTGCACTGTTTCCACATTGAACCCAATTGCTGCAACAACAAAAAAACGAATAATGTCAAATTACAATAAGTTTATTTCTTCTCTCCCATAAAGTGGACAATTACGCTTATCATCTCTACTAATCCATCAAGCGACAGTCCATAAAGCAAAATTGTGAAGTCCAGACACCACATCGACTACAAAGCCAATTTGAGACCAGAAAAGAGCTTTGGCTAGAACACTATCCATAAACTACATGACTTATCTATTAACACCGATAGCAGTTTAAAATAAAGCAATATGATCAATTATCCAATTATTACACAATGCTCCTATCATTGTAGATTCAATGAACAAAAAGAATTGCGTGTTTTGAAACACGAATTTCACCCGGCCGGGTGATTTGAAAGTTAAAATCACCCGACCGGGTGATCTCTCTGGACTCCTCCTGTCTTAAATATTTCACCTGGCCGGGTGTTTTGAAACTGGAAATTCACCCGATCGGGTGTTTTCAAACACACATGAGTTTGATGCGTGTTTTGTATACACGCAAGAGGCTATCGCGTGTTTGGTTTATCAAAGACGCGAGAGCCTCACGCGTCTTTCCCATCACTGGAAATGTTTTTTTTTTTCGGGTACAAATGGCGGATATCATCTCCCATGACGTACATCGTGGAAATTAGCCCCTATTTGTTGCCTCGCAGTATGTTGCTCAGTGGAAATAGGCTTCTTTTCTGATTATATGGACATAATGTTTTCTCATTCATTGTATTTGCACTAGTGTTACTTTCACTCAGGAAATCACTGTACATTTTATTTTCTTAACATTCCAGAATTTATTCAGTGATTTTACAAACACGCAAGCTTTTTGATGATCGAATTCTGTTTGATACTCTGCTGTAGTCTAGTATCACATCTGGTAAAGTGTTTGTATCCGAAAGGAATTGATTTTGTTCCCACATTTAAGATATTGGAACACATGTCCTTGGCAGGTATGCGATGAACTAGAAGATGTGATGGAACAAGGTGGAAACATTGTAGATCACCATGGTTGCGATTTCTTTCCTGAACGTTGGTTTGATCGTGTTGTGGTGCTTCAAACTGATAATTCCGTGTTGTATGATCGGCTAGCGAAGAGGTGATTTGCTTCTCTGTCTATGTGATATTCTTTTCTCTCATTATTTGTTTATACTAAGCTCTTAATTTGGTAATGGTAGGGGCTATACAGGGAAAAAACTCTCAAACAACGTTGAGTGTGAGATCTTTCAGGTTCTGTTGGAGGAGGCCAAAGACAGTTATTCAGAAGATATTGTGGTGGCACTTGGGAGCGACTGCGTCGAAGATATAGATAGAAATGTTTCTACTATAACCGATTGGGTAAGAAATTGGAGCTCCTTGCCTTGATTTTATGCAATTGTCTTGGAAATATACAACTTTAATTTCCTTGCTGTTGCACTTTGTAATTTAGTTGTTTCAGTGAAATCACTTGATACAAATTTTGATCCATCTACAGCTGTATCTTTTCTTAGTTATATTTCAGTTTCGGACCATAGCTGTGCATCTTACGGATTGTAGAACATGGCATCGATTAACAAGTTTGTGTTTTTGTTTAAATAAATTCAGATAGATGTAATAGTTTTGCCATTGCAGACTGAAATTACTCTACCTTGCCATGCCCTCATAAAGATTGTAGAAGCAACACTTGATAAACTAGTTATCAGGTTTAACTGTTCCAAGAGACCTGAATACAGCTAATGTCATTATTACTGGATTAATAGCATGTTGGGGCACTCTTAACAGATTTGATTCAGTCCCTGCGGGAGAAGGCTGATGAAACAAACCAATAAGTAGAAATATGAAAGAAAGTATGAGTAAATAGAAAATTGACCAGATTCCTTAAGAAAAGAAAAAATTCAAAGTCAGCAGAGCCCTGAGAATGAACTTGATGGTAGCATGCAATCAGCACAGCAGCCCTCTTAGGAGCAGAAGATAACTCTTCACATTTGAGTTCAGTGTTGCTATCAGCTTTGGGTTTTAATATTCATGCAAATACAAAGTTTCAAAACTATTATTGGTGCTGAATCTCCGGAAAGAGTTCCAAGAACAAGAATTTATCGAGCCAATAAGAGTTCCAAGGACATGGATATTGTTTCATGATACTAGTACATAACAAGGAGCAATCAGCAATGCATTATTAGCTCTTTTATAAAACTAAAACTAATTCTTACCTGGAAAGAAAACCATAAATCCGTTTCCTTGAAAATAAAACTCTCCCAACCTCCTCATCTTGACCTCCCTCAATCATCTTCAACTCTAATGAAATAAACTACCAGCAGATCCAATCAAAGCTTAGCATATTGCTCAAGGAATAGCTCTGCTTTGCTAGGATATGTGGATCATGGAACTTGTTTCTCCTAAGTATTTATACAGTCCTTAATAACATGGGCAAAAACAACAAAATCATATATAGTTTTCTGCAAGACATTACATTCATACAGCATCTTGCCGACCTGTCTTAATTTGCCAAAGATTGGCCAAGCAATAGTGTTAGGATTCACACACAAGGCTCACACACACTAGAGTATATCACACACACTCTCAGCAATATGAAATACTCAGACACTTTATGCAGAAACACACACTAACACTTTAGTATTGAAAGTAGGCGATTTCTTGGAGAAATTGGAATCTCTTTATTGAATGAATACACTCTAACTACATACAATCGAGTTTGAGCTATTTAAAGCTCTTACAACTGAACTGCTACTAACTGACTATCAATCAGAATCAAGAAAACTAGAAAGCTAACTGTTACATTTAACAAACTAACTGCTATTCCAACGGCTAGTTTCTCTAGGCTTCTTCTTTTCTTCATGAGCCTCTAACTTTACTTCTTTCTTCCTTTCTTGTAACTGAATGAGCACTCCCTTTTCTTACAATTCTCCACCTGAGAGCTCACTTCAGTTCTTACAACAAACATTGATCAATTTCTTGCAATGATCAAACTTATCTCTACTTAGAGATTTAGTTAGCATATCTGCCGGATTGTGCAAGGTGTTAATCTTAATCACCTTCACCCTTCCCCTTTCAATCTCATCTCTAATAAAATGTAGTCTAATGTCTATGTGCTTGCTCCTCTCATGGAAAAACTGATGTTTAGCCAAGCACATAGCTGAGCTACTGTCACAATGAACCACCATAGCCTTTTGGTCAAAACCAAAATCAGAGATCACCCCTTGGATCCAAAAACTCTCCTGTACAGCTGCAGTAAGAGCTATATATTCAGATTCTGTTGTTGAAAGAGCAACAACACTTTGTAGACCTGACTTCCAGCTAATCACAGTTCCAAACATGGTAAACAAATAGCCTGTTTGGGACTTCCTGTTGTCCAGGTTTGCAGCATAGTCTGCATCACAATAACCCTGCACAACCTGATAAGATTCACCTTTCCAGCCAGTGAAAACCAACCCCCAATCACTGGTGTGTCTCATGTATCTCAGAATCTACCTGAGAGCATTCCAATGCTCCTTCCCTGGGTCAGCCATGTATCTGCTAGTTACTGAGATAGCATGTGCAAGATCTGGTCTTGTACAGATCATAGTATACATAACACTTCCAACCACACTAGCATAAGGGATAGACTCCATCTCCTCAGCCTCTTGCTTAGTTTTAGGAGCCTGGTCCTTAGATAGCCTAAAGCTTTGGGATAATGGAGTTGATGCAGACTTGGCATTCTCCATCTTGAATTTCTGCAAAACTTTTTCAATATAATCAGTTTGCAGCATCCATAGCTTCTTGCAGCCTCTGTCTCTCTGAATATTTATACCTAAGATCTTCCTTGCTTCTCCTAGATCCCTCATTTCAAAGCTAGACTTCAAATCTTCCTTAACTTTCTGAATTTCTGCCATAGAAGGCCCTGCAAGTAGTATATCATCCACATAGAGTAATAGGTAGGCAATATGAGTCCTGCCTGCCTTATTTATGTAAATGCAATCATCAAACTCTGACTTGGTGAAGCCAATCCTCTTCATCTGTGCATCAAACTTTTTATTCCACTGTCTAGGTCTTTGCTTAAGCCCATAAAGACTCTTCTGTAACAGGCATACCTTGCTTTCTTCTCCAATCTTCACATAACCCTCTGGTTGTTCCATGAAGATAGTCTCTTCTAGGTCTTCATTTAGGAAAGCAGTCTTCACATCAAGCTGTTGTAGTTCCCAATTTAGCTGGTTCACCATTGCCAACAAGATCCTAATTGAAGTGTGCTTAACAATTGGAGCAAACACTTCATTAAAATCAATTCCTTCTTGCTGTGTAAAACCCCTAGCCACCAGCCTTGCCTTGAATCTGATTCTGTCCTTGTCAGTGGTCTCAATCTTCTTTTTAAACAACCACTTACAACTTACCAGCCTCCTTTCCTTACCATCTGTAATCAGCTTGGATTTGTCCCCATTCATGGCTTCAATCCACCTTTCTCTGTCTTTACTCTCCATGGCTTCTTTATAAGTGAGAGGGTCTGTACCATCAATACTCTCTACAGCACATAGAGCATAGTAGACCACATCAGAGAATTTTTCAGGTGGCCTTGCATTTCTTCTGCCCCTATCCCTTGCAATTTGGTATTCTCTGGTAGAATCTGATGTAGGCTCATCATTCTTCCTGCCCTGAGCTGGAGCCTTATCTTTCTCTGGATCAGACTCACTTCCTGAGTCAGTAGCTCCACCTGCTCCTAGGCCAAGTCCCATAAGCTCCACCCTGAAGAAATCACTCTCAGCTTCACTGGAGTCCAGCCCTTCTTTCAAGTAGGGCATCTGATCCTCCAAGAACACCACATCCCTGCTCACCACCACCTTCTGCTTGCCAAGCTCAACACACCAGAGCCTATACCCCTTAACTCCCCTATGATATCCCAGTAATATACATTTCAGAGCCCTAGCTTCAAGCTTGCTTTGCCTAGTATGAGCATAGGCTGCACACCCAAACACCTTGTACTTTGAGTAATCACTATGATCTCCATGCCACATGTAATCAGGAGTCTCAGATTTAAGGGCAGTAGATGAACATTTATTGATGAGATAGGCTGCTGTATACACAGCCTCACCCCAAAATCTGCTGCTCAGACCAGAACCGAGTAGTAAGCACCTTACCCTCTCTAGGATAGTCCTATTCATCCTCTCCACAACTCCATTTGAGGATTACCAGGAACAGTCCTGTGCCTTTTCATACCCTTCTCTAAACATATCAAATTCAGCAGATAAGAATTCTAAGCCATTGTCAGTTCTCAAGCATTTAACACTCTTTCCCTTCTCTAGCTCCACCTCCTTACACCATATCTTGAACTTTGTGAGTGTTTCTGACTTTTCTTTAAGGATATACACCCACAGCTTTCTAGTATAGTCATCAATGATAGCTAGATAATACTTTCCTCCACCAATTGAACACACAAGTGAAGACCCCCAAAGATCACTGTGTATATAGTCTAAAGGGGCAGTAGAAGAGTGAATACCTGTAGGATAGGATGCCTTCTTTGCTTTTCCAAGTATACACTGCTCACAGGGGTCCATCTTGTTGAAATCTCCAGAGATTAGGCCTTTCTTGATGAGTTCTTTCATGCTTCCTTCTGCTGGATGTCCCAGCCTCTTGTGCCATAGCATTAGGGAGTCCTCTGACACTGCATTGCTCTCCCCATATACAGCCTTGGCATTTAGATAGTAGAGAATATGCTCTCTTTCTGCCTCCATCATCTCTGCATCCCCAGATTTCACAAGCAACTTTCCTTGACTCATTAGTATAGTGAATCCCTTCTGCTCCAACATTCCCAATGAGATGAGGTTCCTCTTCACTTCAGGAATATACCTCACTCCAGTCAGGATCTTTATAGAGCCATCTTGTAGGCTTAGCTTTACCTTCTCTATCCCTCTTATCTGACAGACATGGTTGTTACCCAGCACCACAGTACCTGATGCTTCTTGAAGGTCATGAAACCAGCTTCTATTGGGGCACATATGGAAGCTGCACCCCGAGTCCATAATCCACCTGTGACTGACCCCATTGTCACTGATATTCATGAGTTGTGCTGGGGGGTCAGTACTCTCCACACTATCAGAAGTGTTGTGGCCCTCAGTAGCTAGCTTTCTCTTCCATGCATGGCAATCCTTCTTCAAATGCTCGGGTTTCTTGCACCAATAACATGCTCTGGTTTCTTTCTGAGCATCAGAGCTTGAGGGTTTTGAGCCCTCAAATTTCTTCTTAAAATTCTGCTTCTTGAACTTCTTAACATTCAAGGCCTCTGCAGCTTGAACATTGGAGCCTGCAGAGCCTCTACTGGTAGTCTTCTGGAGTTCTTTGGCCATCAAGGCTGAGTAGACTTCTGCATAGGTAATAGGCTTATCTCTTCCATAGATAATTGCATCACTCAATTGGTCATAAGAGCTAGGCAAAACATTTAATGTGAGAATAGCCTTGTCTTCATCTGAAACCTTGACATCCAGTGAGCCCAGATCATCAATGATCTTGTTGAATTCTTCTAACTGCTCTATGATAGATTTCTCCCCAGAAAAACTATAGGCATAAAGCCTCTTCTTGAGATAGAGCCGGTTAGCCAAAGATTTGGCCAAGTAAACTTCATCCAACTTGTCCAAGATCTCCACTGCAGTCTTGGCCTCTTGAACATCATCCCTCAAGACTTTGTCTCCAAGGCACAAAATCACTGCGGAGTGTGCCTTGAGCTGCATCTCCTCCATCTTTGTCTGTGCTTTATCATCAAGCACTGGAGCCTTTCCCTTCTCATCAGGTTTTGAAAGGACTGCAGCCAAGCCTTGTTGTATCAAAACCGCCTTCATCTTCATCTTCCACAGGCCATAATCATTCTTGCCTGTGAATTTTTCTGCATCGAGCCTTGCTGCCATCTCTGAAACCGTTTGATCTTCTGCAAATCAGCTTCAATCTTCCCACATACGGCACCACTTGTTAGGATTCACACACGAGGCTCACACACACTCTCAGCAATATGAAATACTCACACACTTTATGCAGAAACACACACTAACACTTTAGTATTGAAAGTAGGCGATTTCTTGGAGAAATTGGAATCTCTTTATTGAATGAATACACTCTAACTACATACAATCGAGTTTGAGCTATTTAAAGCTCTTACAACTGAGTAGCAACTGCTACTGACTGACTATCAATCAGAATCAAGAAAACAAGAAAGCTAACTGTTACATTTAACAAACTAACTGCTATTCCAATGGCTAATTTCTCTAGGCTTCTTTTCTTCATCAGCCTCTAACTTTACTTCTTTCTTCCTTTCTTGTAACTGAATGAGCACTCCCTTTTCTTACAAATAGTTATAGACGCACGTAATACAAAAACACACTATTTTGATTCTTATGACCCAGCTCTGCTGATATATTTGTATAGAGGATTGTTATCATTATTTGTGCCAGTACATTCCAATTTCCACCTCACTTTTGTTCGTTTCCAGCCTTCTTTACCTCTTTTCTCTAAAAAGTGCTCTAACCTTTCTAAGAAAACAATGGCCTAAGTTCTTTCAGAAAAAGAATAGACAAGCCTTTCCGAATTAGAAAGGTCAATGTCTGTATGTTCGGAACAGAGAAAAAGAAACTCATCAAATTTGGACGGACTCAATCCTATAAGGGCGTACTTTGTTAAACTTTCTCTTTTGTTAATGTATGATTGAAGTTCCAAACACATTGATCATACTTATCAAATTTGAAGACTCGCCTTTGTCAATAATTTGTGTGCATGGAGCGTTAAAGCAGTGAGTTCGCCACGGATGGAAACCGGTTGCTTCTGGTGGTGGAGGGCAGAAGACTAGATAGATGATGATGCAAGAATAGCTAGTTATCTGGATTTCTACGCATTTTTATATAGAATAGAAAAACATAATGGTAGATAACACAGCATGCACGTAACTAGAAATGGGATGATTCATTTTCATCATCGTCAACAGAAACTGAACAAAGCATCTCAGGCTCATAGCGTATAAGATTCATGTCCGCGGTCATTACAAACCGACAGAATGAATTGACAACATCATCGTTTTCTTTATTTGAGTTGCAGTAAAAACTCAGCAAGATCACCTCAGGATTGTCTGGAATGCAACATTCGATCAAATCTAATATCCCCAGTAGTCGTTCCGAATCTCATCATCAAACTTCTTCTTGAGTTCGGGGTGCTTTTCAAAGTATTCATCTGCTGTCATGGTGCTAAGACGTTTCTGTTTCACCAAAAGAAAAGAAGGTATTAGAAACACACAAGCATACATGTTTTTGTGTGTAGGCATGCGTCATTGTATGATTTGAGTGAGTGAAACAGTCCCACCTTCAAATCTTGAACTTCTGCAACTTCTTTTTCTAATCTTTCAGACTCCTTCAGTGACATCTGCTCAGCTTCTTTCAATTCTACCAGCTGCACCTCAAGAAATTTCAGTATAAGATTCTCCTTGTTCTAAGGACACCGCGTGACTTCCAATTGTGTAGAACATTGACTAGCACATGTATACATCAGATGCGTGCAATTGTGCCTTTCGATAATAAAAACTACATTTGCTGCATGTATTCACAAAGTGTAGCATCGCACAAATTTTAAGTTGCCGTGTGAGCAGAGCAGGGGAGGTCATGTAAAAGTTCCAAGACTGTATTCAGAAACATACAAGCATACGTGTGGGGAATCTCTAGACTGTATTCAGTCTAGAGATAGCATTAAAGCATCAAATTACATGAAAAAAATTATATCTTTAACTTCTTTTACTTGTAAAGTGCTACTTAGAATGAAGCATGTTAATGCTAAAGAAGCCATGATTTGAGTAGCACTTCACTTTCTAACTCCAAAGCTATCTTCTTAACAGAATGTAATCCAGTTATTAGGCAACAAAAAATACAGAGAGAGACCAATATCATAGTAGCAGTATATACAATATTTATGATTTTCTCACCAGAGCATCGAACTTAGGTTTGTACTGAGGTGTGACATTGTCGACATACTTAGGAATTTGAACTTCTGCATTCAATAGAGGAAATAAGATTAGCAAGTTGAAAAACAAAGGAGAGATGATTAGGTGAACATCACAGATATTTGTTGGCATCTGTACTGAAAGGCTTGGAAGGGCCATTATGCATTGAATAATTATCATGGATCTCTTCACACACATGTTGGTGTTTATAAGGTTAAAAAAACTGGTGTATGACTATCTCCCTCGCCATGGACCAAAATATGCTTAAAAAATATTGTGCTCTAATTAATAGTACCACAGCCTCATATATATTTCGTTCAGCTTCAAGTTAAACATGCTTATCAGTATAAAATTACCTCAACTAGAAAGTAGAAAGATACTTCATACAAGAGAATAAACCTCTCATCACAACAAACTTCAGAACTTTTATATAAAGCCTTTGAAACAGGCAACTAGACATCACAATAATTTAGTGCTGTTCTGGAAATCAGTAATGTAAGAGAAAACAAACGAAACAGAATGCATACCATCATAGGCTTGCTTGTACATATCAACCAAACGAGATCCAATCCCTTTTCTGTAGTACTCCCAGTCAACAGGCTCTGGTTCCTACATGTGTATATAAACATATTAAATCCAACAACCAGGAAATAGCTGCAATGTATCCCCAGCAAGAAACTTGCATCCAAATTTAGGTACAGATCAATATCAATGTCAATATACACTAGTTTGAAATACTAATTGGACAAAATCACAAGATCATTGGGTAATTATTGAAAATGTTCAAACAAAGTGAAAAGTATCAATGATATTTCCAATATATAAAAATTTCTTTTTGATTTTTTACTCAATTATATTTTATATACATCAGAAGTAAGATGCCAATATTTAATGTAAAAACCATTCCTGCTAACCTTGCAACCAATATAGCAAATAAGCAATTTCAAGTAAAACTAGGAAAAGAATGCACATTTAAAAAGAACCAAAGGTGGGGAAAAGAGGTAGCATTACTAGTCAAAAAAGAAGAAAATTGGCATTTCATACAATGGTTCTTAAGTTATGAGCCCAACACACTAGCGTCCCACTATACCTTGAAGAAAGACACATAAATAGCAGTTGACATATACATTCAAATGAGTTATAAGACCATTACATGATGCCTTTAAGATATCCCCATCCTCCAGAGTCCAGCCACATCAAACTAGATGGCTGAGTTAGTGAAACCACATTAAGTTGAAGAATCATAATTTTATTTTATATACCAGGAAAGTAGAAAACTAGACAGTAATGTGATAACCTGAATAGATTATAGAATAATACAATATGAGAAGACTCTAGCTTGCAGTCCAACCAACTAATTTAAGCTCTATCGCACTTGATATTGGGCAGGTTGAAAAAGGATCGGATTGACAAAAAAATATCAAAAAGAACATAGGATTAAACAATTGCAAGCCAACCAACAACGAATTCAATCACTCAACGAATGCACATTGTTTTTCATTCCTTACCCCTACAGAAATCATAGAAACCTAATACCAAAAAAGGAAAATGACAAATGCTGGACCAAAAATCAAACCAGGAAGGAGATGTAAATAGATCTGCCCCGCAATAGATATATGTAAACGAAGCTCAAACGCTACATAAGTGAATCGTAAACACAGGCACAGATTGATAAATAAATTGAAGAAAAATAATGGACCTGGCTGAATTTGGTCTGGAGCTGGGTGTTGACCTCGTCGAAAGCGCGGTGGAGAGTGAAGAACTCGCGGCGAGCCTCCTCGGAGACCAGCAGCTTCGCCATCCCTTCCCAATCGATAGCCTTCCCGGCCTTCAAGGCAACGTCGACAACCTTCTTCCCCGGTCCACTCATTTCTCCCGGCGAGATTAGATCGATCTGATTGAACGGCTGTGTGCGGATTTGTGACGAAGCAGAAATGCGGTGCTTTTGTGGGAACGAGGGCTCTGATTTAGGAAGCCTAATCCTACTCGGAGATTTCATTTTTACCCCATCATTTTTACATAATTGATATTTTACCACTCAAACTTCTAATAATTATTACTACTATACTAACTTTTGTCTAATTGTATTATTAGAGTGTCCACTATAGGCGGACAGCCCCAATAGCCCCGCCCCCTTTTTGGTCCACAGTCTCAGTTTATTTGTTCGCGCCCACAAAAATAATAGTCCGCGGCTATAAGGTGGACACTTCCAATAGTCCCAAAAAAAATTGTCCGTAACGAGGTTTGAACTCGTTGTATGCCAACAGGACGCGCTTCCAAAAACTCCCCTCAGTCTGATCGGTGCCCACTATGGGGTCCGATGTGACGGCATCCCACGTCCGCGCCACAGCAATGGACTCCGCTTTGGTGTAGTGCGTGGCCCGTCCACCGCCGGATGCCGGTGCCGCTGCCCCGCTGCCCGCGCCGCTGCCCGAGCCGCCACCGTCGCTGCCGCCTCTTCCGCCGCCCCCGTTGCCACTACTTCCACCCGCCCCACCGACTCTAGTCGGAACGGGCATATCCACGCGTGCTGCCGGCGTTTCCAGTACGCCAGGACTGAGCAGACCCATCATCGTCGTCCAGTGCGTCTCGATCTGCATCGGTGAAAGGAGATTGGTTGGATTGGAAAGGGGTCTCCGGCCGCGGATGGTTAACCGCGTCGAGGTTGGGTCTGTAATCTCCAAACGCCGACCGACTCAAATTCCTCTGAAAAGGTTGGGGCGTGGGACTCGACCTCCACGACTGAGATGGAGGAGGAGTTGGACTCGATCCCCACGGAGGGGGAGTTTGACTCCAACCCGACGGCTGGGAAGGATAGCCGCCATATCCCGATTCGTCAGTGCCGGGTGATTCGTCGTCTCCACCGTGCATTTTTAGAGAGTGAAAGTGTAGAGAGTGAATGAATGGAGATTGTTTGAAAATGGTGTAAAATGGGTGGCAGTGGAGTGGTATTTATAGTAGGATTTTCGGAAAAAAATTTAATGGGGGCGGCTGGCGCGCCGATCGCTGGAGCACCTATAGGCGCGGCGATCGGGGACCGGTGCGTCCTCGCACATAACTCGCCGGAGTGCCGTCCGCCCCGGGGCGGACGCTCCCTCCATTATAGGCCGGCGGGGCGGTATCGGAATGGGGGCGGCCGGCGCGCCGCTCCTATAGTGGACACCCTTAGAGCACCCACAATGGAGGCCAAGCGATCGGCCTCTCCATCGGCTCTCTAAGGCCTTCATTGTGGAGCAAGGGCCAATGGCCACCCACCATGGGATCCTCCTCAGGGCCGATTGATCGGCACAACCGATCTCCTCCTCCTCTTAATTTTATTTATTTTTTATTTATTTTTTATCCCCTATATATAACCCATTCCCCACTAATTATTCACATTTATCCCACTTCATTTTATCTCACTCTATATTTTACTTCTCTCTAGTCACAATGTTTTTTAATATTTTTATTAATGTTTTTTGTTTGTTTTATTCTATATTTTTTTAAATGTAGGATGTTTTCTTTTTAATAAAATTTACTTTTTTATTGAGTTGTCTTTATTTCTTGTTATTATATACTATCATTTTATTTCTCTAAATTAAAAGTGAAAAATATAAAATAGTGATGATGTGGAAAAGATATAGGCTCTGAGATGGGCTCTGGGATAGCTCTCATTGCAGGGAGATAGGCTCTGAGATGAGCCTGCTGACGTGGCAGGAAAAAATGGAGATGGGCTCCGGAGATAGGCCACCATTGCTAGTGCTCTTAAGAGCATCTCCATTCTCTAAGGGGGAAATGTATGATATATCCTCTATTTACCTTTCCAAAAAGAGAAATATATCATTCCAAAAAAAAACAAACTCCAAAAGGAAAAGGTATATAGAAAGGTAAATTATTTTCTAAAATAAAAAAATTGTACAAGATGCATCCCAAAACATAAATGTGTAATAACTTCTCAAATACTTGTTCCCTTGGATATTGATTTTTCATGAAAGAAAAAGGTAATTGTAGTTACAAGATTTGACCTCTCCATTCATGGAAAAATAACGATACCTCTTTAAAATTCGAAAAGGTATAATACCTTTTCAAATATCCCCATTAGAAAATATTTTTTCATGAAAAAATGATAAGAGGGAACATCATTTTTGGTCCACGAACTTTGCCAAAGTATCATTTTAGGTCCGTGAACTTTGAAAATATCATTTTAGGTCCGTGAACTTTGAGTTAGTATCATTTGAGGTACTTTTTACTATTTCCAAGTTTTTTGGATGAAACTACCCTCAATACCTTAAAGTATATATTTTTAATAAATTTATCATATATTCATATTTTTTTATAAATATCTTTACAATATATTTTTAACAAATTTTCTAAATATAATTTGACCTTAAATATTATCACTTAATTTTGTGACATGCAAGTAAAATTGCTTCTTCAATTTTTTTATATTAATTTTTAAAAAAATTGAATAAAGAACTTTCTTTAATAATAAAAAATTGAATAAAGATCTTTTTATAAATATCTTTACAATATATTTTTGACAAATTTTCTAAATATAATTTGATCTTCAATATTATCATTTAATTTTGTGACATGCAAGAAAAGATCTTTATTCAATTTTTTATTATTAAAGAAAAGTTCTTTATTCAATTTAAAAAAAAAACTAATATAAAAAATTGAAGAAGCAATTTTACTTGCATGTCACAAAATTAAGTGATAATATTTAAGGTCAAATTATATTTAGAAAATTTGTCAAAAATATATTGTAAAGATATTTATAAAAAATTATGAGTATATGATAAATTTATTTAAAATATATACACTTTAAGGTATTGAGGGTATTTTCATCCAAAAAAACTTGGAAATAGTAAAAAGTACCTCAAATGATACTAACTCAAAGTTCACGGACCTAAAATGATATTTTCAAAGTTCACGGACCTAAAATGATACTTTGGCAAAGTTCATAGACCAAAAATGATGTTCCCTCAAATGATAAATATGATATAGTTATAAGACTTGCCTCACTATTTGACTCTCTCCTTAGAGATGCTCTAATAAAGATGCCAGTTCAACCTGAACCCAATGAGTTGACTCGATTAGTCTGCTAAAATTAGAGTTAAGACTAGAAAATTTCAATTCGATTAGAAATTAGGCTAGTCCGTTCGGGTTGGCGGGTTAATCAGGTTCGTTTGGCTTGTAAGAAAAATTGATTTTTTTAACTTGTTTTTCGTCTTGCGAGTAGTAAAGATGGACGGAAATATATATTGGTCTCAAAAAAAGAGCAAGGACAAATAAAATTATACAGTATATAAATTAATGCTTACGAACTGATTATATTTCCTTATTTTTATGAATTTAATGTTTTCCAAATATCCACATTATATTTTAAATTTGTGCTAAATATATTTTTATTTATAAAGTAGAACATACTTTTAATTTTGTTAATAATATAGACATACTATTATCTACAAGAAATATAGAATCTTTAAGATTATAAAGTACTATACTGTAAGATAATTTCATGTAGTTTTTAGTCCGACTAGTCTGATGGACTAATTCAGAGTCCGAACATTTAGGGTTAGGGATTAAAATTTCTAACCGGTATGCAGTCCGATTAACTCAGAAATTTAAGTAGGATTGGCCCAATTGACATCCCTAGTTATTACACCTCAAATCTATCTGGTATTCTTTTAGTTTTTACTTAGGTCATCTCCAACCATTTATGCTAAACTCAAACCATTTTTTTAGTATAGATCATACCAAACAGTAATTTTACTCCAATCATTTACACTATATTTAAGTTTTAAACCATTTGTGAGTATTTGTTTCAGTAACATCATATTTGTTGCTATTCCATTGAAAAATTTAAAAATGAGTTTTGGTTTGGTGTATGGTTGGAGAAATTGTCTATGCCAAAAATGAATTTTGGTGTATGATTGGAGATGGTGTTATATTTTGATTGTGTATTTCGTAAGTTCGGTTTATTAAGTTGGGTATTTCGTAAGTTTGTCAACTCTATTATATCAAAGAGAAGTTGTTAGAAGAGTGGTAATTACTTTGCATGCGCTTTCAAATTATGATAGGCGCTAACTAATATTAGCGCCACGAAGAACACCTGCAAACCAAAGAACTGATAGAATAGGTAAAAAAGAGGCAACGCTATTGAAAGTAGGGTTAGGAGAAAACTAATGAAATATTATTTCTCTAATTAGCTAAACTAATAATGACTTTATCCTAAATTCTAAAACGCTAACTAGATAGAGTCTCGACTTTTTGTTGGCCTTATCACATTGCAGCACGCTCTTGTGGATTCATTCGGATAATGTTCGACGAACGCATGGACCTTGCAATGAAGGTGGGCTGCTTGACGGATGGTGACGATGTAGGGCTGCACGGTGATGGATTGGCGATGGGAGGCCCGTATCAGATTACCAAAATGTTTAATCAAAACACCACAAGAACGATAGGAATCAATGCAGCTAGCAGTGAAAATGCAAACACAAGAACACACCATTCATGTCTTCTGCTACCATTTTAACACAAAAACTAAGTGCTAGAGATACATGTTATTTTTAATGAAAAGTTTCAGAGCAATTCATTTGCTTAATAGCAATTTGGCAAGAACAATCCAGCCAAACAATCTGCAGCTTCAAGAATTCTATATTTCTTGAAGGCTTTTGAATCAGCAACAGTCATAATCACCTACATTTGCTAGCAAGCATAATGCAGTAGTAAATCAAGAAACCATCAAATGCTCAAGCATTCACCTCAACCTGTCTTGGCCTTTGATCAGGGATCAAAGAACCTAAACCATCTTTCGGAATAGCATCATACTGCCGTTTGATATACAAAGGATTGGATGTCCAAACCTTGAGCTCTGACTTCTCATCAATCTCCAAAACCTCAGGAAAACGATCACCACACAGCTTAGACATTCCCACATCAATTCTTATGGCGCGGCCGCCACAGGCAGAGCTAATCCCCTCTTCCTGAATCGTGTGCCCCATGATCATCCTCCTCGCCCCCGGGATAGTCTCCAGCACATGCTCCAGAATCGAACAATCCCCGTCCTTCACCAGCTTGTTCGAGAAGCTCCTCAACCAAACAACCGAGTCCGATCCCCTCACCAGCCGGTTCTCCACCTTCTCGCTCAATCCACGAATCCAATCCCTCACCTCTTCATTCAGCCGCTCCAGTCCGTAAGCCACGTGCTTCTCCAACAAGCCGCCGTGAGCAAACACCGAGTCCCCCACCACCACCACAGTCTGATTCTTCGACAGAAATCTACTCGAGATCAATCCATTAGGGCGCAGAGCAGCAATCCGAACCCTAATTCCGTTCAAATACTCCGGCGGAATCCCCGGGATCTCATCCGGCACGCCGTCAAGCAAATCCCTAAACACGAGATCGCTACCAATTCCTAAACACATTCTCTTCATACCATTACCAACACATTGCCAAAACCCCCAATCTTCGAACTCCTTAACCCCCTGGCGCGCTACGAACCGGAAATCCGCGTCGACGTTCATGATTTCGTGGTTCCCGTTCATCGTGATGACCGTGCCGCCGGCCTTGGCCGCCTCCCTCCGTAATCTCTCGAAGAAATAAAGAAGCTTAATCTCGTCGCCGCCGCGGTCGAATATGTCGCCTACTTGGACAACGGTGGCGGTGGCGCCAGACCATCGGTCGTCCGCTCCGATCAAGCCGGCGAGCCTCAGGGCCGATTTAGCCTTGGGTAGATCGCCGTGGATGTCTCCAACGGCGACGAGGCGGGCGGGCTGAGGAAACACGGTTCGCAGAGGACTGGTGGAGTTTTTAACCGATTCCGGTTCCGGAGGCAGGAAAATGCCGCCGCTGACGGAGAAATCGACGAATGTGTTAACGAATTCGGAGATGAGAGACGGAACGGTTGCGCAATCCATCGCCGATTCTTTGCTGTTTGGAATCAGCCGTTAAATTAGAAGCCCTCTTTTTTGACCCAAGATAGTTATTCAACGTTTCTTAACTGGAAATTAGGTTACTAGCTTGAGAAATGAGAATACATCGATTACTATTGGGGGAAATTTCATTTTCAGTTCCTCAATTTGTATTTTCACATTTTTAAAATTTAAAAATATTTTCAAGTCTTTAGAAATTGAAAATATCATCACAAGTTTTTATCTTTTATTTTAAGGTAAATTATTGAAAAATTATGAAATTTGGACCATATAGAGAAGTTTTGGTGAAATTACTGGTAATTCGAAAAATTATAAGTGGATATCTCAAGAATTGAATAATAGGAGCATTGTTTATTCATAAAAACTACAATATCGTATTAAGTACTATTATAGAAGACTAAAAATTTAACTGAGAATCAATCCAAACTATATGTATTTTTTAATTGATTTGCAAAGTTGTATGACGGATTATAATATTATCAAACTTAGTAGTACTAGTCTTTCTTTTGGAAATTTATACTCTATTTTAACCAGGGGTCCATTAAGACTTAAGGACGTACATATATTTTTCTTCAACAACTTATTTTAGATGAACTTGTCATAAATTTTGATTTTGAATTAAAAAGAAATAAATTTGATTTATTCTTTAGTTAATCATTTTTAATTATGAGAATTTTTTAAGTAGTACTATATCAATTAAAATTTTATTTATTTTATTTTGGATGCTCAAAAACTAAAATAATCGGAGCTATGGCCTATGTTTGCATTGATTTGAAAGGTATACATTTATATAGAAACGAAATCAAGCTATCTTTAACCAATTTTTTATATAAATAAAAATAATATTTTAATTAAACAACTATGTAGTACTACGTATTTATCCAATTTTAAATTTTATTTAAGTAGTACTATTATTTACCGAAATATTCTAATTTATTCATATTAGTTAATCTCAGATAAAGTGATAAACAAATGAATAAATTAAATCTTATTAGAATATTTAATTGAAAATTTGTGTTTTTTTTAGTGGACCATTCAATTTTAGCCCAATCTTATTAATTGCAGGCCTGCTTTTGGATTGGCTCTTACTTCAGCTTTATTACTATCTGGATTGGCTCTTACATAAATTACGCCCTACCAAGATTCAATTGCGTTTAACATATGAGCATCCGCAACGGCGGATGTCCCGGCGGACGTCCGCCATTAGGCAGCATGTATACGGATACGGACGTCCGCTGCGGACATCGGAGTTCCGCGGCTTTCCGGGACGTCCGCCATTGCGTTGACATGACGGACGTCCCGGCGGACGTCCCGATTTTTTTATTGTTTTTTGTGGATGTCCGTCGGGATGTCCGCCATTGTGTAGTGGGATGTCCTTATGACGTGGCAATGCAGTGGGATGTTCTTATGACGTGGCAGAATGTGTTTTTGGGAAGTCCGTCGGGATGTCCGCCGGGACATCCGTCCCATTGTGGATGCGCTAAACTAAGTTGAACAAATTTTTGAACTGAATAATACTCCTCCATATATTTATATAGGGCTCCACTGTAAATATTCTAAACCACTGAATTCTTTTTATTTTTTGGAATAATACTAAACAAAAAATTGAAAACTCGAACCAAACTATAGTGTTGGTTTAGGAATTAATTCTTTTAATCGTCTTTGTCTAAATTCTTTTAAACGGCATAGTTGAATAATCGTGTTTTCTAAGGGGAAATTATCGGTTTTGTAATCCAATAGAATAAACTGTTGGAAATTCACAAATTTCTTTCTTCTCTTTAAATCTGAACTTTGAAGGATGAAATGGTTCACATTCACACTGCCCACAAGCATTAGGGCTTAATAATACTTGCCTATATAGAAAATTAAATATCAATCATATCTACACACTGACACACGCATTGCTCCCTTTACTTTTGGGAAATGAAATGTATATGGAATATTGGTTTTAAAGATCATAATGTTTAGGTGAACTATACAGAGTATTTTTCATGAACTTTGAATATGATCTTAAAAATCATAAATTTTAATATTGGTATCAATTTCCCACAACGGGGTCATTCTTCAAACCATAACGATCCACAAGGTTTTATTTATTTTAATAGGAACAGATATTCAAAGTTTAAATTCAAGAATTAGGGCATCGAAACAATGTCGTTTCATGTATTCATGTTAAGAATAAAAATTCGGCGAAAAATTTCTACTTGAATCAAATTGGAAAAATTGGAAAAATTGCACTTTGAAAAGTTTGACTCTTTAAACCAATTTTAAAGTCAATTGAAAATACTAGGATTTGTACAAAATTTATTATTTTAAAGACCAATATTCTAATTTATATTGATTGAATTAAGATAGGTGTGAAGACGCAATCTTCTCGAATGGAGGTAGCCAATGATGATAGTTGTACCCCTAAAGTAGAATAAAAGTGATGAGTACAAATTAAACACCAAGATGGAGGCGATTGCCATGATGCTTACTTACTAAAGAGAAATGATATATTTATGTAGTTAGGCAACATTAGGTGTAGCTAGGAACTATAAGCATGCCCCATATCATTTATTCCATTTGCCGACAGCTTAAATTTTCACTATAAACTAAACGGATTCTTGTAATCATCCTTGATTAAGGACACACAGTAGAAGATAACTCACTTTCTGTTGTGAATAATTGCCTCATACCAGCAATATATCTCATTTTACTAAAGTCATGGACCAACAATCATAGTTTCTATAAACTGCAGGTGAAACATAACATCACCAAAGTGGGATTAAAGCTTAATGAACATAGACTGAACAGAACAGACCATCCATGTTAACTGACATAATAATACTCATATTTCATTGTACATCTTTAATCATGAACCCTTGCCCAATCCACAACTAGGGCTATTATAGTTCATCAAAACCTGCTATCTAACTAATTTATACTTTTATCACATTGCAGTGATTGCACACTGTTAATTAATCTCAATTAACATGGCATTTGGCCGACGACATTTTCCAAGTGTTGGTCAGATGCACTAACTAAAATTTGAAATTATTTTTGAAAGTAATGCTTAGACACTAGGACCTTGATTCGATTCTTATTTTGCATGTAAACTATTTTTTTTGTCTCCGAACATATGTACTTTCAGTTATTCTAAATTTTTATACGATTATCAATTTTCGTTGAATTCTTGTCATCGCGGCATATTAATGTCATTGTGGCTAGTTGATTTCAAATAAGTGTTCAACTCTGTCATTTAGTATATCCTGTTGGCAATTGAAACATAAAAATAAATATAATAATATCTCACACCGCTGTACACAAAGAGCTTAATTCACTATATAAGTCTCATGAACCTCTCCTCCTATCACCAATTGGTTTTAGAATGTAACTCATTGATTTCTATCATGGTATCAGAGCGGGTCGCCGAATGTGGGTCATATTTAACTGACCCAGCAGTATATTTGGACTGAAACTGAAAAAAATGACTGACCTAGCAGTATAACTGGGCTGAAAATTTGGGTCAGTGGTCCAACCGATCGAAAAAAAGATTGGCCGATTGTCCAATCGATCATAAAAAAGTCCAACCCAAGATTCACAAACATAAAAATGAATATAATAATATCCCACAAGATTCACCTTGAAGGCCCCTCCAAGATAAAAAGATTGGGCCGATTGTGGGTTAGTATATCTGGGCTGAAACGGAAAAAAATGACTGAGCAGTATAAAAAAAAGTCCGACCCCTCTAACTTGGGAGTTTTTAACTACTGTTTTTAATCTAGGCAGAATTAAATTAACTAGCTTGATCAATGGAAATTTAACTACTGGGTCAAGTGAATTGCAGGTAACAGCGAAAAAGTAAATGCGAGGATGTAAACGAAAATAACTTCGATTAAACTAGAAAAACTGATTACAGCCTGAAATTAAACTATGCTAACACTTCGGAAACTAAAAAGCGGTAAAAACTGAGAAGAATCTCAGCGGGAAACTTAAGTTACGCTAACAGAAATGAGTATTCTGCAGCGCTCCCTTTGGTCGCTCTTTTAACTAAGCTATCTAAACTAAGTTAGAGAAATGAACTAAACTAAGCTAGAGAGCTGAAATACTAGATAACTAAGTTACGCTAACAGAAATGAGTATTCTGCAGCGCTCCCTTTGGTCGCTCTTTTAACTAAGCTATCTAAACTAAGTTAGAGAAATGAACTAAACTAAGCTAGAGAGCTGAAATACTAGATAACTAAGCTAAGCGAAAATCCAACCCCTCTAAGATTCACCTTGAAGGGTTTAAGAGAGGGTGTTGGCAATTGAAACAAGCGAAGAAAGGGCAACCTCGGAGAGAAACTCATAAACCCAATCCCAAACGAGAGAGTAAAACTAGTTTGTACGTCTCTCTTTCAAAACCATAAATTCTCGCAGTTGTGAAAAAAACATGTACCTTACATCAAACATCATCCTGCCCTGCCCAATTTACTCTGTTTTTCTGTAGTTCTAACATTCCACACTCACAGTAATACGTCAACCATTAGACTATTGAAACAGTAACAATTACCTAATCTATAACGAAATTACTACACATGCAAAATATTATTGTATAACTCACTCATGAAAGGTATTTCAGTTGAAAAATAGATCAATGTTTGAGACTGGTTGTAAAGAAAACAAAAGCATTAGGTAACCAGAAAGTTGGGTCAAGTTGACAATGGAAATTAAGACAGTGACATCTCTCCTCTTTTTTATGATAAGATAACACGGTAGGAAGAAGACCAGTCAATCTCAATCTCATTTTTTTGCTTTAATACAATCATGACAAACATAAATACTCACTTAATTAATCACCTATGTTACAAGATTAATTATTTGTCCCGGAACAGACTATTACTAGGTCACATTTCTCGTGCCGCCAAATACAAGAATCCTAGGTAGTACTATAACTTAGCAGCTAGTGGCGAAGCCAGAATTTTTGATTGGCGATAAGTTTTAATTAGATGAGATGCAAATTTATGTCCAGAGGGGCTCCAAGAGGAGCCCCAGATTGTTGGTGTCTTCGACGAAGAAGGATGTTTTGGTGTGGTCGACGGCGTTTGTGGATTGTGCCATCTCCATATAGATTAGGGCCATTAGATTGGAGTGTTGAGATTGCATGTTGAGAATGTCAGCGTGTGCGATGGCTAGCTGCTCCTGAAGATCGGTCACTTGCTTCTGTAGCTGGCATATCGCCCCTGTGCACCCATACACTGGGTCCCTCAGCCTCGCCTTCGCCTCATACACCATGCTGCTCACCGCGTCCTCTCTCTGCTCCTCCGGGAGTTCCTGATAAATATATCATTCAAATTCTATTACACATTCTCGTGTCTAAACTAAGGTAATAGACATTTAAATCATGAAATTTAGTTAAATTCTGATGATCTGATCCATTTCAGAAATTTTTAAAATAAAATATTAAATCACGCTTCATTTTTGCTGCTGCTGTCTATAATGTGAAAATAAAATCCACGCGGCAAATAAAGTATAAAGGACTTTGATCGAACACCATGAGAGCGCGAAGGTTTGTTAATTAAACCTGCAAGAACTTAATTATGTTGCTGGCGCCGAACACGCGATGAGCGGTGGTGAATTTGAGGGGATCGTGTGGGGGGAAATAAGGCGCTAGAACACATTTATCGACGCAGCGGCGGCGCAGGATTTTGCAGGCGGCGCAAGGGCTGATGACGACGGATTGAGGCTGAGGCTGAAAAGAGGAAGAGGAGGAAGAGGATGTGTTGATGGTGTCGCTGCCCTCCATGTCTGAGGCTCTCAAAATATTACAGGGGAATTGAATGGTTGTGAAAGCAGAGTATTGGATATATATAGAGAGGCGGAGGAAGAGTTGCTTTCGTTGAAAAAGTGTGGTTTGTTTACATACACCTATTGGTCCTACTCATTAGTACTAAGTGGCGGACACACTAAGGAGGGGTGAGTGGGGAGGGGCTTAAGTCCTTCCCAAAAGTTTTTATTTTTTATGTTTTTCTTCTTCTAAAATTTTTTAAAAAATTCAAAACTTATCAATATCTCTTCCTAATATTTTACCACGGAAGGGTAAATTGTCGAATGTTAATGAATAAAAGGGGCTGAAAAAATTGGAAAATCGAAAATTGCAAAAGATAAAAATGGTTGTCGTAACTTTCCTGAAGAAGATGACTAAAAAGTTAAGTAAGAATATAATATTAATATTATTATAAATAGTTGTAGGCCCATAAAGGCTTTGTATTTAACTTCTATAAAATACTCCTTTAAAATATGACCTGTATCAACACTTTAAAGTTAAAGAGTATATTTAAAATTTATACAACTATGTACTAATTTTTTGTTAATGTGACAATATTTTTTGTTAGAAATACTACTAGTATTTTAATTTATTAGTTTAAGAAATTGGAAACGAAACGTGCTTAAAAAAACCATTTCTTCATTATTTTAACACTAACAAATTTTTGACGGTTAACTTTAATTATCTTTCAACTCTATTATATAAAAAATGGTTTTAACAATTCTTTTTATTTATTTTAATATAAAAAATTCATAATAAAAATTAGAGTTCGTCGTTTAAATTTATACTCATCATCACATTCTAATTGACACATTATTAAATGGTAACATCATTATTTCTATATTATTTTTTCTCTACTTAAGAGCATCTGCAGTGGTTGAAGGACAGTGTCCGTCCGTCCGTGCCAGCGGCACAAGCACCCGCTGTCCGCCGCTGCGCTCTCGCCGCTGGCGCGGCGCTTTTCAATGCATCGAGCACGTCCGTGCCAGCGAGTAACTGACGTGGCGCGTTCTGATTGACCAACGGCATTACCGTCGGAAATTCAATTTTTTTAAAAAATCAAAAATAATACCAAAAATTAAAAAAAATTCCCAAAAATATGGCTGTTTTTACCGTTTTCTGGATTTTTTTATTTTTTAATTTTTTTATTCCCAAAATCATCTATAAATATACACATTTATCATCCATTTTTCTCATCAAATCATCTCCCATGCATCTCTCATTCATATTTTTTCATAAAACTTATCTACATCTTCCTCTCTCACTCAAACCCTCTCAAATGGATTTCACCAATCTCATTGCGGAAGCGGAGTGCGAAGAACAAGAATACTATGAACAATATCGTGCCGCCTATGAAGCCTATGTCACCGCGAATACCCCCGCCCCTCTTCCTCGACCAACTAGATCAACTCGCCGCTACATCCATCGTGACCGGGAGGGAGCCAACGAAAGGCTCATTGCCGACTATTTTTTCGACCAGCCGCAGTTTCCGGAAGATTACTTTCGGCGCCGTTTTCGCATGTCAAAACGCTTGTTTATGCGTATTGTCAACACATTATCCGCCCGTGTTGAATACTTTCAAACAAGTACAGACGCAACCGGTCGTAAAGTCTCTCAGCGTTGTAGAAGTGTACGTGTGCCATCCGACAACTTGCTACTGAGCAAACGACTGACCTCTTCGACGAGTATTTGCATGTCGGTGAGTCAAATATTTTGAGACGACGTCCGTTCAGCTTTCGGTGAGGAATTCCTTCGGGCACCCACCACCGATGATTGTCAATGGTTGCTTCGTCTTCACTAAACAGTCCATGGTTTTCCCGTTATGCTTGGCAGCATTGACTGCATGCATTGGAGGTGAAAGAATTGCCCGACTGCTTGGAGGGGGCAACACTTAAGCGGCCACAAAGGTGGCGGCCCAACACTTATCCTTGAAGCGGTCGCCGACTACAGCCTATGGATTTGGCATGCATATTTTGGTATTGCCAGATCCAACAACGACTTGAACGTGCTTTATTCTTCACCATTGTTCAATGATGTTTTGAATGGTGTAGCACCGGCGATCGACTTCACCGTCAACGGAAATGCATACCACATGGGTTACTACCTCGCCGATGGTATTTACCCAAGGTGGCCGACTTTCGTGAAGACACTCAGCAACCCACAAGACCCGAGACGGGTTCTTTTTGCGCAGCATCAAGAGTCCGCTCGGAAAGACGTCGAAAGAGCTTTTGGGGTCCTTCAAGCCCGATTTAACATTGTGAAGGCCTTGTCTCGGCTTTGGTACGTGAAAAATATCGCCGACATCATGTACACGTGTATTATCTTGCACAACATGATAATAGCTGACGAAGGACCGATGGCAGCTAGCTTTTACGATGAGGATGAATCTAGAAGCTCAACCGCGAGGTCTCCCCCACGCCGAGGTGTGCATACGACGGTGGGCGAGAGGATCGAAACAAGGAACACAATGCGCGATACCCGAGCCCACATTGAGCTACAAGAAGACCTAATAAAACACATTTTTGCGAAATTCGGCCACGAATAGTGAGTTTTTTTAATTTTATGAATTTAATTATGTAATTTTAAATTTTTAGGATTTTAATTATGCACTTTTTAATTTATAGGATTTTAATTATGTAATTTTTTATTTTTTTTAATTTGTAATAGTATTCCGGATATTTTTAATGCATTTTAATTTTGTAGAATGTTTTTATTTAAATTGAATAATAGAATGGTGGGACCTTTGAGCTTGTCCTTGCAGAAGAGCACGAATGTGGGTGTTGTGCTCTTGCCTAAGGATATGGAGTAAAAGTGGGTCCGGGTCCACATCCATGCTCGTTGGCAAGAGCACGGATGGAGATACTCTAATTCATATAGTATATAAAATCTTGTACCACATAAAAATATTCCACTTAAGATAGGATGGAAAGAGTATAAAATTAGTGATTTATTAAAATTGATGTTTGCCTATTTGATTTTTATCTTGTAGGTTCAATGCAACTATTATTTAGATAAAATACTCACGCCGCTCGAGAAATATATCACATTTTGTCTTTTTAATACGTCCGCAACTTAAAGCCTGATTCACTTTTTTGGATAAGTGAACCTATTACTTTTCTAAATCACTAGATTCATATTTCATTATAAACTTAATATATAAAAGTATGACACATACTACATTTATTTTTTCCACTTACGGGGCGAGACTTAAAATCTAAATAAATGAAGTTTACTGTGGAGCCCCTGCCAAAATAAATTTCTGCGTCCGCCACTGTTAGTACTTACTAGCAGTGGAGTACCTTATAAAGTATTTAATGTCATGTTTCATTTTTATTAGCTTCGGTCATTTATATTTTTTGTTTATTAAGTTATACTATTTGTTCATTTTAGTCCATCTATAAAAATCAAAGTCTTTCATTTTATTCTATGTTTCTCTTTTTAATAAGGTGAAACTCAATCTTATTAATGTTCTAATTATTTTTAAAAACTTATAAAGTATTTTGAATTTAAATCTGTGTAGTCTATCCAAATCAAGATTGCTGGTAATAAGTTAAGCAAATGTGTTTTGTGTTGGCTATCTTGAATTGTATGAAAGCGTTTCAATTTTTTTCTTAATCAGTCTTTTATTGGTTAAAGATGTGTGAAAATAATTATAAAGATTAGAGTTGGAATTATTTTTTAAAACTTATAAAGTATTTTGCATTTAAATCTGTTTAGTCTATCCAAATCAAGATTATTGGTAATAAGTTAAGCAAATGTGTTTTGTGATGGCTATCTTGAATTGTATGAAAGCGTTTCAATTTTTTTCTTAATCATTGGATAAAGATGTGTGAAAATAATTATAAATATTAGAGTTGGAATTATTTTTTAAAACTTATAAAGTATTTTGCATTTAAATCTGTGTAGTATATCCAAATCAAGATTATTGGTAATAAGTTAAGCAAATGTGTTTTGTGTTGGCTATCTTGAATTGTATGAAAGCGTTTCAATTTTTTTCTTAATCATTCTTTTATTGGATAAAGATGTGTGAAAATAATTATAAAGATTAGAGTTGGAATGATAAGACGACAACGGAATAAAGTATAAGAGCACCCACGACCGTGCTCTTGCCAGCGAGCACGGTTATGGGCCCGACCCCACTTTTTCTGTCTGCTCTCTGGCAAGAGCACAACACCCACAGCTGTGCTCTTCCGCAAGAACGAGCACAATTCAATTTAAAATTCAATTTAACAAAAACATTTCCATAATATTAAAATTCATTAAAAAACCACAATAAATATTACAAATTACAAATAAAATAAAAAAGACATAATTAAAATCCTAAAAATTAAAAATTACATAATTAAACTCCTAAAAATTAAAAATTACATAATTAAAAGCTAAAAATACCTCGTAGACGACTACTCATCCGGCGGCACTACCCCCAATTGTCTTTGGAGGCCCAATATCATGGCCTCATGCGATCGAAGTTGCGAGGGGATCATAGTGGACCTATCGGCCATATTGAGTTGGGCCAAAAGCTGCCACAACGAGTTGGTGGGGGTGGAGGTGGCGCATATGGAACGGGAACGGGGAGCGGGAACTGGAGCATCGTCGGTTGCAACTGCGGCTCGACGGTGGTTGGCTGCCGCCTTCTTCCTTCCTTGCGGTCGGCGTTGGGAACCGCTCGGGCCGGCGTCGGGGCTACCCAAGTTAGCTCCGGCGAGTTGGCTAGCCACTTCTTCGGAGCCGGCGTCGGATAGGGATACCGATCTTGACCGTTTGGAGGAACCGCTGGAGGAGGATGTTATGCCTCCCATATACTTCGGGTGCGTCCGCGTCTCCTGCCAAACGTTGAGGTACTTGAACGGCTTGTAGTTCATGGATTGGTAGGTGCTCATCGTGGCAGTGATGATGTCGACCTCGCTCCGGCCGCTCCCCGCATTCTGCTCTTCCTGGAGGAAATAGCCATTGAACTTGCCAATTTCTTCGTTGGCTCGGAAGATGGCGTTGCGCACCATACTCTCGTTGCACTCTACTGTTCCCGGCGGCCGGTTTTCATTGTACCGGCGAGCGATGCGCAACCAAAAGTGATCGTCGGATTGGTTCGTGCCAACCACCGGATCTTCGGAGATTTCCAAGTACGTCGTGAAAAATTTATCCATCTCCGCCGAAGTGTTCGGTGTGCGGACACCGCGAGTAGGAGGAGCCTGAGTTTGGGAGGGGGCGATCGGCCTAGGCTCCGGTGTCCACCGTATCGCCCTTCGGGGGCACCTTGGTCGTCGATTGAGTATGGCCGGTAGCCACCCGGAACGCCCGAACTTTGGGTTTGAGGAGGGGCTGAATATTCCGTTTCCGGACTAGGAAACAATTGTGAACCGAACCATTCAGGGTTCCAACCGTGGGAGGGAGGGGGGGTCATCGCCTTGGCCGGACATTGTTATGTTGTAGGAGTGGAAGAAAGATTGAGAATGGATATGAGAGAATGAAGATGAGAATGGATATGGGAGAATGAAGATGAGAATTGTATAGTTTGGTGTGAATTTTTGGGTGTGAAAGTGGGGTATTTATAGATGAAAATGTGTATTTTTGGGGGGGAAAAAATAAAAAAAAATTAAAAGTGGAAAAACGGTAAAAAACTGATATTTTTTTTGGGAATTGAAAAAAATATTTTTTTTTATTTTTAATCGGTTTTTTAATTAAAAACCGATTTTTAATAATAAAAAATATTCAAAGGTAACGGCTATGCCGTTACCCAATCGCTGCTAGCCACGTCGCCTGCTCGCTGGCACGGACGTGCTCGATGCAGCTAGCAGCGCCGTGCCAGCGGCGCGAGCGCAGCAGCGGCGGAGCTTGTCCGTTCCAGCGACACGAACGGACGCCGTCCATCCACCGTTGTACATGCTCTAAGTGCAGTGATCAATAGTACTCGTATTAAATCCTTCAGTTGCAATTCCACGCACATAAAAGGGCCCTTGAATCTCATAATTTCTACGTTGATTATCTATCGGGGCTCCAATTTTCCTCCAAAACAATAAGATATGTAGTTTAATGTTTGCTTCCCCTTCCTTTTTCATTTTTAGAAAAAATGCTGGCATATATAACCCTTTTCAATGAAAATCATGTTATTAGTTGTATTTGATTTCTAAATATTCATCTCCCGTATGTCAGTGTGTGCATTTTTCACATGAAAGAAAGACCAAAGAGAAACTACTTTTGTTTTGTGTGAAGGGAGACTCTTTACATGCAAGTATAGCTCCAAATTCCAAACATTTTGGATTTATGCGCACTGGAAGTCCCGACTCTTATCGCAAAAATTCAAGGCTGCGCACGGATTTATTCTTCTTTCAGATGAAACTTCAATTATTTGGATTTCATCACTTCATTTTATCCAGTTGTAAAATTAAAATTGGTTACTCTGTCACTGACTCCTACATATAGTACTACTATTATTCATTGTAATTCGATTATATACATAAATATATATTGATTCAAAAAACAACTCTTATTGTTCGAACATGAGAATACTATACGTATATAAAATACACTATATTCGTCATTAATTAACTATATTAAAAAATACCTCCGGGATTTGAATCGAAGATCTATATTCAAGAAGATGTATCTATATAGTATAATGTATGAGATTTTAATAATTGAATAACTAAAAATGATAATAATGTTCATTTATTTATTGAACATGATATGCCATACTTTTGAGTAACTATGTACTAAAACATTATAATCATGATATGCCAAATTCGTCGCCTAGGATTTATTCAGTGTAACTTTATGTGAGTTAGTGAATTTTAATATCAAATAGCATTTGAATCTGTTCTTATTATAGATGTTGTTGATGTTCCAATAATTATCAACGTTGTTTTTTAGCCCACGCAAACTGTATCTATGCATCTGTCTCCAACACACTCACATAAAATAAATTACTTTTCCTCTACTTACAAGATCAAATGAAACTATATATTGTTCAATTTTGCATTATGATTAATTAAAAATGAGAAAATTTGAATTGTGAGACATGAATGTAAACCAAATCAAAGATCAAACTCAGAATGCAGAATTTTCTTACCTTGTAACTACCATTTCACTACGTGTCATATCACTCTAGCGTGGAACATGGTGCAAGATATAATTCGATCAGCTCGTTTGGCACGTTTTTTGGGATCACTTTTTTTTTTTATTAAATGTAAATCTTTTAGTAGTAGTATGATGATTGATTATATCTTTAACTACAACTAAATCCATACTTTAAAACTTTTTAAATTTGCTTTTAACTTCGCTACCTATTATACAGAAGAACCGATAAAGAAAATCCGGAATGCAGCTCTATCTTCTACTAAAAGGCTACAATCAATTAATAAAAAAAATAAACTAATAAGGTAATCTAAACACAATCGTTTTGATAAGCTGGAACTAAGACTAATATGAATGCGTGTTGGATTATATCTTTTGGAATACTATACATGAAAAAAGAAATCAATTATAGCAGTATTAACTTGAATCTTATATGGAGTACTATTAAGTTTCTACGACCACGATAATTTTTTTCTCGAGTATTGTACACTCAGATTCAAATGAATGATGCAAAATTTCAAATTTATCGATTTTTCTACCTTTCCGAGTTGGAAAGAATGTATAATTCCAAATGTGTCACTTGTTTACCTGAGTTGTCAGAGAAAATTTAGCAACAAAAATTGTAAATATTGGACATGGACTAATTTATCGTGGAATTAATTTGACAAATTGACTTGTGTCTTGACGGTTAAGAAATTGCCTACTCCAAATTTTCTGGAATATCGTTTTCAATTTCAACTATAATTATATCTGTATACCTAGAAAATTTTAATCAATAATACACGCAAATATTAAGATCATGATATACAGTTTTAAATTTTTACTGTACAAAATTTTTATCGAATTTAAAACAAAAAGTTTAATGTGTCTAGTTTGTTAATTGAAATTTTAAATACTCCTACTATACTACTAGTATATCATAAAATTCATTCTCCCCTGTATCGAAACAAATCATCAGTGAATAGGAAATTTATCTTCAAAAAAATTATTTGGAACATAAAATCGAAGTTTTTGAACAATCAGCCATATAAATTGAGCAATAGCATTGTCCAAAATTGCAAAATATTTACTATCGTGTGGACTACATGTGGAAATCTCGTATCAAGATTTTAATACCAACTGATACATGGAAAACATCTACTCTGGTGATTAGAATTTATATAATACTACTACCAAAAAAGAACGTTGATAAAAATTACAATAATACAATTGATCAAAATTCAACTGCAAAATACATAAAAAAAATAGCCTTATTTATAGACTAACTAAACGGTTAGTCTGTAAACTGAAAAAATATTAAATAAAATTTCTCACAATTAAAACAACAAATTAATTAATAC
The DNA here is from genome assembly GCF_004379255.2 of Salvia splendens. Lineage (NCBI taxonomy): Eukaryota > Viridiplantae > Streptophyta > Magnoliopsida > Lamiales > Lamiaceae > Salvia > Salvia splendens. Next base: position 8,248,017 of record NC_056038.1, read on the forward strand.
TACAAATTAAATAACTCCTATATTATATATTATCAATCAGTTAACAACTAAAATTGAAAAAATCCCACTTTGAAAAATAAACGTGATACTACTAAAAATTTGTAGAAGAGGTCTGTCTGAAAAAATTCTCAGCAGTCCATAAGGCAAAGAGATGACATTTGCTAGGTTACCCAATTAATATAAGAAATTCCAAGTAATTTTTTGTTTCTAGAAAATGATGGTGTTAAGGTAAAGTATGCAATTGAAAAATAAAAGGTACGTGTCAACAACCGTAAAGGACTGGGAATAATTATGGCGCAATTAATTGGTCAAATTCTACCACTCTTCTCAATTAATAATACAGTATTTGACAGCTTAGATATCACTAACCCAATCTAGTTATATTCCGACATCTGATTTTTTTTCTCAAATATATCTCCTTACTCAATATATGAAAATTTCCAAAAATAAATAATATATTTGTAACAGAATATAACTTGATTGATAACTGATGACAAATATTTGATTGATCCAAACGAAAATATTGACATGGATATAGATTATTATTATTATTATTATTATTATTATTATTATTATTATTATTATTATTATTATTATTATTATTATTATTATTATATTTCTAGTAAGTCTAGTTCTGGTTGTCCTTGAGGGAGACTAATCAAAGTTAGTTAATGCTTCCGTTTGACTAGATTATAAGTTTAATGCAATATATTAAAGAAAAATCGCAATCGCAATGGTTAAATCATATAATTTACGCCTATATCCACAGTCCACAGTCCACAAATCAAATGATTTAACTTTTTTGTAGTATGTAAATAAATAAATACCTTATTCTCAATAAATAACACTATATTGCATGACAATTTAATTAATTGGCCAAACATTCTTGACCAAATAACATTCGTTTTCATTGCCAGTGATATATACCTAAGTTTGTATACCTAATTAATGACATTCCACATACGAACACACACACACATATCATATCGTTCAAAATCGGAAGTGGACTCGACCCGAATTGTGAGCCTAATTAATGTGTTTTTACTCATTAATATAATACGAATTCTAGATCCGCCAAGAATGTACACGTGTAAATATTTTGCTAAGGTTTGACCTAAACAACTATATTCATGCATTAAAGAGATGGTTCACTACAAAAATTTTCACCATTCAATGATTGAAAATGGTTTTCACATTCTCGTGACAAGAAGAATTATCATTTAAAGTGGAGATTATTGAGTTTTACCATATATGATCTTCTTTGCATAGCAAACAAGTCTATGAAAAACATATCTTTTCAGTTTTTTTAATACAAAAGAGATATCCAGAGTTAAAAATTGGCGAGCAATAGCAGTATATCTTAATCCACCAGATCTTATAACCATAAAAAAATTATCATGTGGCGCTCCTTTTGACATGTGAGGTTTTGTTTTGTTAATCATTAAATTAAAAAAATAAATAATACAGTAAATGAAATTAAGAAACATGAAAGGATTGAACTGCCAAATCGATGTTTTTGGGTCAACGTAAGAATTTAGTTGTTCCCTTTACGTTTAAGAGGCCCACGCAGCCTAGAAATTAGTTTAGCCATCAGGACTAACTTTAAATGCATATTCTTCTTCAAGAAAGTAGTACTAGTGTTTAAATAAATTTATTGGTTGATTGATAGTATGATACTAACAAAGTCGCACTCAATACGGAAAAATTCCTACTCCCTCCGTCCGGCATTAGGAGTCTCGGTTGATCATTTTCATCCGTCTGGCATTAAGAGTCCTGGTTAGACATTTCCATAAAAAATGAAATAAAAATATTATAAAATAAAACACTAAAAAGCACAAGTAAAAACACATCCAAATAATAAAGTAAATAATAATGCAAATGGGTCACACATTCCATTATCACACACTCCAATTATTACACACTCAAACATTTCTTGAAACCCGCACCCAACTCAACCGGGACTCCTAATGCCGAACGGAGGGAGTAATAATTTTTGTTATGATTGGGAAATACGCGCTAAAGAATGAGGAATACAGCTAGTGATCTTATTAATTAAGAATAAATTAACTCAATCCCAAATGGGCTTACTAATTATATAACTCTAGTGTATGACGAAAAATGATTGACTACTGAACTTAATGTTGAGGGCGCGGGATACCACGTCCATCCTGAAGGTTACGAGTTCGATCCCTGGGAGGTCCAATATGGGATTAATTTTTCTTGGGGGTGACAATTGACTAGCCATGTACCAGTTCTGAGGGTGGCAAGTTGACTCGTCTGTACCCAACCTTGGGGTGACAGTTGACTAGCCATGCACCAGTTCTGGGGGTGGCAAGTTGACTCGTTTGTTCCCAAGGGGACAACGAAGCTCAAGCGCAGCTCGGTGGTAAGACGCTTCACCTCCGACCGTTAGGTCGGGGGTCCGAGTCATTTCGGTGGTAGATGGGGAACCATCGTTTATCCTCCTAAAAAAACTTAATGTTGATTTATTAATTGCAGGTACGCAAAATTGTTGGAAGAATATTGGTTCTGTTAAGATAAAATAGTACATTCATTAATATGATTAAAGGGACTAATGTAAATATCTGAATTAATTTCGCCTAATGATTTCTTTATTATAGATTTATAGGCAATAATGTTTATAAAGATTAGGCCCAATCTTTCAATTTTATTTAGGGCTCATCTTTGGAATTAAGAAGGCCCAACAGGGTGTCTGTCTTCAGACAAATTGTGAATCAAGATGCAAAACTTGAAGTTCACTAAAGTTTAAAATTTTCAAAGGCAAATTACCTATTCTAGTTCCAAATCAAGCATTTATTAAGATATAACTATTTAGGGCTATAAAAATTTTAGAAATTAAATTTGGTTAAATATCCCATTGCCTTCATGATTTTAATCAGATATACTACTAATTTTCTATTCTATTTTTAATCTTTTCTCAAATTTTCACATCTAAACCTAATTTAGTAGTACTAGTATGCAAATGACTTATTATCAATGAAAAGTCTAATATGGAAAAGAAAATACAGTATACTCTGATAAGAAAATGCGATATTACAGTAAAGAAAATAACTATGTATATAAACAAACGTATAGTTAAATTACAACATAATTAAATACAAGTGTTCATATGTCACACTAACCTCTTAAGATAGCTAAAGCTAAAACTCAGGGGTGTTCGGTTTGCAAGATTGTATCCGAGATTAAATTTGTTGTGTGTTTGGTAATTAGTCATAGCTAATCCCTTATGACTAAAAAAATCTTACAACTCAATCATAGATTGTATCTTTATATTATTTTATCTTACAAACCGAACACCAACTTACAAAAGTTGATAAAAGTTGATACATAACCGATTTGGGGATTTTCGGATGAATGCCCATGATTTTTCGAACAAATTAAATTACACTATTTATCTCTTATTTTCCTAGTACTTAAGAGAAACATCAATTTGAAAAACTAAAAGTATGTGGTTGTACTACTTAATTGCAAAATTCGGTAAATTCAAAAACTTTTGGAAACGGGGTCAAAATAACAAAAGGAAAATAAGTTACTCATTTGTTATTAGACCAAGAGTATCCACCGGCGAAATAGCGACTATTCCTCACGCTGATTGATAGACATCTCGAAGGGTGGGACAACTAGCCCAAAAATAAAGCTGCTACTATTTGATTAAGGATGAATGAGTCCTATGACATTATTACAAAATCCATAGGTTAAGTTACTCATTTATTGAGTATCAAAAAAAATAAAAGTGAGCATCCATAATAGTGGACTAGTACGCGGACTAATGACCGGCAAGCCGCTAGTCCGTCGCGCTAGTCCACTACTGCGACCGGCTAGCGGGTGACGGACGAGAGCGACAAATGAGCTCTTGTCCGTCGGATAAGGCGCTAGTCCGCTGTTGTGGGTTCCCGATGGACGAGCGGACGGACTAGCAGTTTTTCGATTTTTTTTTTCAAAACTCTTTATATACGGCTCATTGAACTTTATTTTCATTTGCACCACTTGTATTAACGAGTTTCTCTCTCTCTACTCTCATTTCTATTCAAGATAAATGGAGCAGAACAAAGACTCTCCAGCCACGAGCGAATCGCAAACTTTGACGTTCTCCGTTGGAGGTTGGATGGGCGGGAACACCAAAGGGATGGTTGGACTGATGCCCCAAATGGCGGGGATGATGCCCGGGTACTACAATATGTACCATTGGGCCGGGATGGCAGGGATGATGCCCCAAATGGCGGGCATGAGTGCAGGGATGACGGGGGTGAGTGGAATGATGCCCAGAGGATGCCCCAAATGGCGGGCATGAGTGCAGGGACGAGCGAGATGATGGGAATGACGGGGTGAGCGGGATGACGGGGGTGATGCAGGGGGCAACCTGCCGCTGCGGGTGGTAGTAGGGTGGGGGTCTCCGAATTCCCCGGGGACAATGTCTATCGGCCCACTCTTGACTTTTTGACATGGGCTTCCCAGATCTGTACTCCATTGGAGTCTCAGTTCACTATTGATCAGAGTTTCTCACTGGAGGAGTTGGGTATATCTCCCATTGGGGTGCCTCACACTCAGAGTCCAACGGCGGGAGGACGTCGGGGCCATTCGAAGAAGAAGGGCAAGGACCGCGGCAAGGGCAAAGGGGTGGCAGGCGAGTCTTCGCAGGAGGAGGAGGAACCAAGGATCATTTGGACTGAGGAGCAGTGCGCCGCGCTGTCCAAGGCATAGATCAATGTTAGCGACGATTTCTTTGTGTCGAACAATCAGAGAATCGACAACATGTGGTCTCGCATCACCAAAGCCTACAAGGTTTTTTACCCCGGATGGGAAGACATATTTGTCTGAGGAGTGCCAGAAGCAATGGGACCGAATCAGGGCTGCGGTCTCCCGATTTGCCGGCATCTACAAAAACAACAGCCGCATGATGACCAGTGGCCAGACTATGGAGGATGTGAAGACGTTGTTGATGCAGCAGTTCCCCGAGAAAGGGAAGTACGCCAAGTTTAAATACTCGGACGCCTATTTGGTGCTGATGGATTCCGCCAAGTTTCGTGCGGGTGTTGACGCTGGCTGGCCGAAGCGGCAGAGGGTCAAAATCGTCGGCGAGTACAGCAGCAGCGCCGGTTCCCACGACCTCCCCGACGATGCTGCAGAGGCTCGGACCCCTCCCAAGTTTTCCCGTCGTCGCCCGATTGGGCATAAGACGGCACATTGGATGTCTAGGGGAGGCACCGACAGGTCCCAGGAGGTCCAATTAGCAGCTCCTAGTGTCCAGCCGAGTCCCGAGCTTGCCCACCTCGCACGCATGCAGCAGCAGCAGCAGAGCATGATAGACGTCATCGAAAAGTGGAGTACGACGACTGACCCATTACATAAGGCGATGCTCAAGGGGGTCATTGACAGTATGCGGCGCGATTTGGGGCTCCCACCCCTCGGCACAGGGGGAGCCTCTAGGACTCTGATGCCGCCGGGTCTGGCCAAGGCGGCGACGAGGAGTGAGAGGGGGGCAGCGGGTGTCGATGCATGGAGGATGGTTTTTTTCCGTGAACTACGTATTTTTTTTATTATGTATATTTTTTTAATTTATATGTCGAAATTTTAATTCCGTATTTGTGTGAATTTGTGAATTTGTGATTTTTTTATTGGGAAGTCCTAGTGCTAGTCCACTATTGTGCAGTGTGATGTCCTAATAATATGACGGTGCAGTGACTAGTCCTAATGACGTGGCATGAGATATTTTTGGCTAGCCCTAGTGTTAATCCACCCGGATATCCTAACTATTGTGGATGCCCTTGCTTATATATTGATTCACTAAACACACGGACTTGGAATCTGATGTCGGAAAATAGCAACGACTTACTATTCTAATTTGAATTCAACGGAGTCCAGAGCCTTTGTCCTAGCGGCAAGGAGCTTAGACATTATTGCATGAGGTGCCGAGTTCGAGCCCTCTTGACATCAGTTGTAATTTCCTCTTATCTATAGTATATGAGTTTATTTGTAATTTACTCCATTATATAGGAGTTAATTTTAAAAAAATATATTTTGAATTCAACGGATTTAGTTGAAATTGCCCCCACCCACATTCCCGATTCCTCGGATCCATGTCTGAAGCATTCTCCTGCACACGTAATCGCTTTCTCTCTCTGCAACAGAATTACCTAACTTAATTGCCAAAACAACACTAAAAATCAATAATAGTTGCGTAAACACGCCAACATTTATAATTTCTTGGAGTAGCAAAAACACCCCATATGTATTATACACTACTGCTCCATGTGCACACACTCTCTCTCTCGATCCCTATCCATGAAGACGCAAGAGTATGATAATAAAATATTACACAAGATATTTTCTTTCAAAACAAAACTAACCAAGCAACTTTCCCATCATCTACTAAATACTGAAATCCCACACTCTTTTAATTTCTTGAAAATCTCTGTTATTCACACTGCTTTTGTCCTCATAAGTGTATCCTGCTCGGCCGCGACTTCTCCATCCGGGTCTCCCCATAGGGCTCGTCGTTGTCGATCCGTTTGTTGTGCCTGAAGGCCGCACAGGCGACGCAGTACACTATGACGAGGATGATGAGCATGACGATGTTGATGACAGAGACCTTCCTCCAGCTCTTCTTCAAGCTTGCCAGCACACCAGCCTTGCAGGAGTCGCAGTCGTAGCAGAGCTGCTCTTGGTCGTTGTAGTTCCACTTCAAACAATCCGGATCAGTCCCCACGAGCCCTGCTCCAGGTGCCCAATACGTCTCGTTCATGTAGACGTAGCCGCAAGATGTGGGAGGCTTGCAACATCCAGACTACATAACAAGCCCATGCTTCACTATGAGATGTGTGTTACATCACAACATATATTTCATATTCCAATAGTAATATAGAAACATGAAATAAGCCAAAAAAGATTTGAAGAAGTGCTTTTCACCATCACTATAAAGTATTTTTGTTGCATACTTAATTTTCACCTTGATTCCTTTGCTCACCAAAATCAATATTTAGATAAAAGTATGCAACTAAAAGTTCCAAGAAAATTCCCAATAGTACTAGAAAAGTATGGCACACAATAAATACAAGCAAGCACGCAAAATTCCCTCCCCGTTTTTAGCACTCCACCAAATTCATTTCATACTATGGTTTAATAAGTATTTCTTAAAACTTTTCAAATCAGCTGCTAAAGGGTTTCCAACTACTCCATTTAAGAGGAATCATAACAATAATAATAGTATTGAATTTAAAAGGATGTACCTATAACTTTTCAATCACCATATCACCATACCAAATAATTAAAGGTCCCATCTTCATCTTATTACTCGGACCACGTGAAGAAGTATGGAGCACGTCATTGGCAGTTGCTCAATAGGTAAAAAATACCACTCCTCCTACCAATTTCGTGAAAACTTCCCTTCCATAAAGTTGTAGAAATCTTGGAAGTTTAGACAATGATAAAGAAACCTTTTTTGGCTTTTGAGATCTCAAAACGACACTAAATTGAAAAGAGAATCTCGAATCTGGTATACAAAAATTTTACTACAAAGGAATCAAGGTATATTTAATGTAGGGGAGCAAAGAAACCACACAAAGAATCTGATTGCATCGACATATATATAAATAACAATTCAAACGATTTGAATCAAAACATTTTTGAGATGGAAATCCAAATAGACCATCAATAGAAACAAACAATAAAACAAAAACCCAAAAGACTAATTTATTTATTCATGCGCCAAAAAATAAAATTGGTTAATTATCGATTCAAAAAAAATAATTGTTCTTGTCTTTTTACATCAAATATCTACTTTGTTGGAGAAAAAGTAGAACACGATGGTCTCAATTTCCATTATTAAACGACAAAAATGGGTGGTTAGGGTATCATAATCACTCTCTCTGACTAATTGACTCTGAACTGTTAAAAAAACCCTCTTTCTCTAATCACAAGAACTCAAACCACAAGCAATAATGATAATCGAACTCAAAGATCACACCTTGGAATCAATCAATGCAAATTCACAAATTAAAAACAAAGCCCTTTTGAAGAAACAAAAAACCCAGATCGAAAATGTAAAGAGACGAAAAATTGAAATTGGAATTAAACCTGAATAGGGCTGAGTTTTCTGGTGTAGAAGATGTCGGCGGTTTCAGGGACGCCGTTGAAGTTCCTGGCCATATTCCGGCAAACGTGGGAGTCTCTGATGCAGGAGCGGATGTTGGACCAGTAGGAGGGGCTGGTGACGCGGTCGGCGAGCCAGGTGCCGGAGTAGTCGTTGAGGGAGTACTCGAGGTAGGCGCGGTTGAGGACGGGCTGGCCGGAGCCCTTGTCGGTGACGGCGTAGGCGAAGACGATGAAGCCGATGAGGGCGGCGATGATGAGGAACATGGCCCAGAGGTAGAGGTACATGAGGAAGTTGTTGCGGTAGCAGGCGCCGGCGAAACCAGCGAGGGAGACGACCATGATTGCGACTCCGATGATGATGATGGGCCACTGGAGGAATTTCACGCAGTCGGTGTTGTTGGCGCGGGTGCTCAGCCAGATGCCGCCTCCCAGGATGGGGATGGACAGGAGGAAGGTCAGGAAGTTTAGGAAACCGATCAGGTGGTTGCTCGTTCTCATCGCGGCGGCGGCGGAGGAGGAGGAGGAGTTTCAAGTGTTGGAAGAGGGAAAGGGAGCTCTTTTGTTTTTGTGATTTGCTTTTCTTCTGTGATTGAGGTTTTGGTGGCAATTATTTTATTTAAGAAACTTAAGTGTGGATTTTCATTTATTTATTGTGATTTGTGGTCTACTAAGGGTGTCCACGCGTCCACTATGGAGTGGACGCGGCGGTTGGCGGGCGGATTATAGTGGATGGGGTATCCGCCCCGGGGGTGGACGCGGCGACGGGGGCGAAGGGCGGCGGACGAGGTGGGATAGCCGCGCCTCTAGGCGCGGAGCCTACAGTGGCGGACAACCGCCGCGGCTATGGACGTTGGGTTTTTTTTTTCCTTTCCTTTTTCCTCTATAAATACAACTCTTCCCCACTTATTTTTTACCATTTTCACAAAAATCATACACCCACTATCTACACAACCACTCTCTAAAAAATGCACCGAGGAGACGACGAATCACCCGACTCTCAGGAATCGGGATATGGCAGCAATCCATCAAACCAGTCGGCTAATCCTTCGCATCCAGCTGGATTTGGCGGATATGCAGGTCAGGGGTCGGGATTTGGCGGATATGTGACTCCGTCCCAGCCATGGAGTTGGAATCAATCTCCCCCACCGTGGGCTTCGAGTCCACCCCTTCCTCCATCTCAGTCGTGGAGGTCTTCTCCAACTCCGCCACCTTTACAGCGGAATCTGAGTCATTCCGCTTTTGGAGATTACAGACCCAACTTAGACGCGCTTAACCAGCCGCGACCGGGTTCGCCTTTCCAGGCCAGCCAATCTCTCTTCACCGAAGCAGATCACGACGCATTTGAAACGATGATGGGTCTGCTCAGTTCCGACATCCCAGATACGCCGGCAGCACGGGTGGAAACACCCGTTCCGACCCGAGCAGGTAGAGGCAGTAGACGTTCGGGTGGCTCAAGGGGCGGAGGCAGTAGGGGCGGAGGCGGCAGTCGTGGCACCGGGACCGGCATACCGAGTGGCCAGGGCGATGGCGATGGCACGAGCGGTGGCTCTGGTTCGGGGTCCAACCGCGGCAAGCCATACACCAAAGACGAGAGCGTTGTCGTGGCGAAGGCTTGGGATGCTGTCACTTCGGACCTCGTGGTGGGCACCGATCTAGCCGAGGGGAGCTTTTGGAGGCGCGTCATGATTGCGTACGAGGAGCTCAAACCTGAAGGCGCCGAACAGCTCCGGAAAAAGTGGGGTAGGATTCTCCGGGCGACCAAGCGGTTCGCGGCCATATACGAGAACAACCTTCGGCACGCTGAGAGTGGCCGCAGCGCTACAGATGTTAAGGTCCTGTCTGAGGGCCAATACCACACGAAGGGCAGGCCGAAGTTCAACTCGTGGGAGGAGTATCTTTTCCTCGCGGATTGCCCGAAATTCAGGTCGATCGTGGCGCTCGAGGTGGGAGCAGCGCCTGGGCCGAAGCGCACAAGGCACAACATTGCCGGCGACTACAGCAGTGGAAGCGGCTCGCACGAGTTCGAGCAGTCCGCCGAACAAGTCGAAGAGCCAGCCGCCACTCACACAAGGCGACGACGGCCTATGGGACAACAGGCCTCTATCCGCAGTGCCAGAGGGGGTAGAAGTGCCTCCCGCCTCTCGGGTGGCGCGTCCGAGGCGCGCTTCCCCCAGCCCGGCGGAGTCCCACTGCCCAATGTGCAACCCCACGAGGTATTGACCAATACCATAGACATAACGTTGATGCAACAATTGCAAGACGTATGCAGGTCATACGCCGGGGAAACTGACCCGTACGTCAGGAACGTCTACAAGAGGCTCATCAATCGGCTTGAGACTCGACTGGGGTTGGATGATAATGCGCCTGGGGATACCGCGGCCTGCAACAGTGAGAGAGGAGGAGGAGAAGACGAAGAAGAGGAAGACGAGGAAGCCGACTCCGACACCGAGTAGACGGTGGCGGTGTTTTGTAGTTGTATTTTATTTTGGCTATTCGTTGTATAATTTTACCGGTTTGCAATACAACGAATATTCAGGCCTAATTACCTCGTTTTCTAATTATTTACACTGCAATTATTTAAATTAAACTTGATTGAAACTAAAAATATATTAAAATGAAAATTGATTATAAAATTTGGGGGCTATTGAAGGTGTCCACTATAGTGGCGGAAATAGAATTTTGGGGCTATGGACAAAAAAACTGGGGCTATGGACAAAAAACTGGGGCGGGGCTATTTGAGTGTCCGCCTTATAGTGGACACCTTAAGGCGGACACGCCCAATAGCCCCGCCCCAGTTTTTGTCCATAGCCCCAGTTTTATTGTCCACAGCCATAAAATTCTATTTCCGCCACTATAGTGGACACCTCCAATAGCCCCCAAATTTTATAATCAACTTTCATTTTATAATATTTCAAGTAATTATGAACAAATTTATCGGGCTATATGTAATTAGAAGAAGCCGACTAAATTAAAATCAAAAATAAAATACAAATTAAAATTAAAATTAGAATTACACACTAAATTAAAATTACAATTAAAATTAAAATTAAAATTACACACTACATTGAATCTAGTACAAATCACTACCATGTTTACACAGCACCACCACCTCCCCAACGTGCCCACACTTCTTCAATCAAATCGGTCTGAAGTGTGTTATGTGATGTGGTCCTGCTCATATCAGCGAAGCGTTGGATCAAATATTCATTGCTCTGTGGTACGCCCATCTGGATCGGCGCGGAGGCGACACCGTGACTTGTACTTGCTCGCTCTTCCGTCGCTCATCGCTCTGCCGCAAATCCTTCATCTTCTATTATCATATTATTCAATATGATACATGCTAACATAATATTCGCGACATCATCTTCGTGCCAAACTCGTGCCGGACACCGTATAATAGCCCACCGCGATTGGAGGACACCAAAAGCCCGCTCAACGTCCTTCCTAACACTCTCTTGTTTGCGCGCAAAATATTGTTTCTTCGGTCCAACGGGTTGGCGGACAGTCTTCACGAATACGAGCCACCGCGGATATATTCCATATGCCAAATAGTAGCCCCTACTGTACTACGTACCGTTGGCTACGAAGCTGATTTCTGGCCCCTCCCCCCGGCACTCCTCGTTGAAGAGCGACGACAACTGAAGAACATTAATGTCGTTGTTCGAACCTGCCACGCCGAAATACGCATGCCAGATCCTCAGACGGTAGTCCGCAACGGCTTCCAGTATCATCGTCGGATGTTTGCTTTTGAATCCAGTAGTGAACTGGCCTTTCCATGCCACGGGGCAGTTCCTCCACTCCCAATGCATACAATCGATGCTTCCCAACATTCCTGGGAACCCGTGCATATCCAGTAGCCGCTGACACTCATCCGGGTTGGGCTTCCGTAGAAACTCCCCAACGAAAATTTCCCGGATCCCCTTACAGAATTGCCTAAGCACCGTGAGGCCAGTCGTCTCACTCATCTGTAGGTATTCATCGAACATGTCCGCTGGTCCGGCGTAGGCAAGCTGTCGGATTGCTGCGGTGCACTTCTGTTGTGTGGACAGCCCGATCCGGCCAGCCGCATCACGCCGGAGGGTGAAGCACCGGTAACGCTCTGCCAAATTCGTCGCTATATAGTTAAACAGCCGCCGCGACATCCTGAATCTCCGGCGAAATATCTCGGATGGATAACGGGGGTTATCCACGAAGTAATCATCCATCAGACGTTGGTGAGCACTGACGTGGTCTCGTGGGATTATCCGCCGATGAGTAATGGCACGAGGGATCGCACCCTCCGCATCCTCCTCTTCCTCCGCCAAACGGGCCGCTACCTCCTGGGCGGCCTGGTGTTGCACCTGTTGAATCAGAGCATTCCAGTTGTCTCTCCACAAATTGTTCATTTCCTACCCCAAATTGTAGTGAGAGAAATTTGTATAGATGTTGTATTGGAATGGTGTGAAAATAATGAATGGAGTGGGGTGTATTTATAGGTGAATTGAAATGTAAAAAAAAAAATTAAAATCGCCATAGCCGCGGCGGTCAGCGCCGCCACTATAGGCACCGCGCCTGATAGCCGCGTCCGCCCCGCCATAGCCGCGTCCTCGCCCCGGAGTCGGCGAACGCGCGTCCGCCGCCTACCGCCCCGGAAATGTTGTCCGCCCGCGGGGCGGACAACTCCGCCACTATGGCGCGCCCGCCTACCGCCCCAACCCGCGGCTATAGCCGCGGGCGTCCCATAGTAAACACTCTTAGAGGTGCCCACGGTCCCGAAACTGCCGGTTCCGGTTTTGAAAATTGTCGAATCGGAACCGAACCGTGAGGGTGTTTTTTGGTTCCGGTTCCGGTTCCGGTTCCAAAACCACCGGTTTCGGTTTCGGTTCCGAACCGAAGGTTTTCCGGCGGTTTTTCGCGGTTTCGGTTCTAAAATTTTTGAACTTGAACTGAATCACGGTTCAAAAATCGACGGTTTTGGTTCGGGTAAATTCTCACGATTTTGGTTCAAAACCGTAACCGGCGGTTACGGTTTCGATTTTAACAGTTGGTTTGGTAAACCTTGGGCAGGTCTAGGTGTAGGTCTACTCCCCACACACCCTACTCAAAACCCCAAATTTCTTAGAGCATCCACATCCGTGCTCTTTGGCAAAAGCACGGATGTGGGCCCGGATCCACTTTTATTAATTTTTTTCTCCATGCTCTTCCCTAAGAGCACAACACCCACATCCATGCTCTTCCGCAAGAACATGCTAAAGAGTCTCACCATTCTATTATTCAATTTAAATAAAAATATTTCCACAATATTAAAATGCATTAAAAATAACTGGAATACTATTACAAATTACAAAAAAAAATTAAAATTTCATAATTAAAGTCTTAAAAATTAAAAATTACATAATTAAATCCTAAAAATTAAAAATTACATAACTAAATTAAAAAAACCACTACTCGTGGCCTAATTTCGCCCAAATGGATGATGAATGTGTGTATTTATAGATGATTTTGGAATTAAATTTTTTTTAACAAAATTCATAAAAATGGTAATAAAACGGCTATATTTTTGGGAATCCGAAAATATATTTTTTTAATTTTTGGTATTATTTTCGATTTAAAAAAAATGTCAACCGCCAATAGAAACGCGTCACGTCGCCCTGCTCAGTGGCACGGGCGTTCTCTATGTATCGAGCAGAGTCATGCCGTTGGCAAGAGCACAACAGCAGACAGGGGCGTGACGTGCCAGCAGCACGGACGTCATCCTCCGCAGGAGCACCGCTGGGGATGCTCTTAGTACTATTACAAATGTTTTACTAGACCTTTCAAGTTTTCTTAGTAAAAAAATATCTTATTTCAGATGATTTCAGTTTAGGCGCTATTAAAAAAATCAAATTTGTTCAGATTTTGGACAATTATAGGACAACTTTTTTAAATAGTAATGTTGGAAAGAAATAACCCTTACTCTTTTAATATTTTTCTTAATTGTCACGCAAGGAAAATTTTATGTGGTTGAATTTATTGACATGCCAGCATATGTGCAAAAATTATAAATGTGAATGACTAAGTATATTAAATTAGTTGAACATTTTGAGCATAATATTTTTCATTTGTCATATCATCTATAATTTCCTTCTAATTTGATATTATGGTGGATAATTGAGAAAAAAATTATTAAAATTATAATTTAAAAATTTACTATTTTTTAAAATTATGAGATTGACCAAATTAGACTATGTTTCTGTCAAAATTGGTGAAATAAGAGAGAGGTAAAGAGAAAAAATAATTAAGATATTGTTGAGGGGAAATGAGTCTCACCTCATTATAGAGAAAAGAGTTTCTGAAATTGGTAAGTGCATATTCTTATTGGACGAACTAAAATGGAAATAGTGCATATTCTTGTGGGATGGAAGAAGTATATTTTTACTATTTTTAATAGTTGTGTCCCACCTTTATTTAATCATTTCATTTATATTTTTACTGTAAAGTTAAAATGTAAAAGAGCTTATTTTTTTCATTAAATACTTATTCCACTAATGTTACATTTCAATCAATTAAAGAAAAGGTATGATGTTTTAGATGGTCTAGCCCATCTTGTGATTTGCTTGGCTTATGCGGATGATGCTAGCATTGAAAATTAAAGCTATTGACTTTTAATGTGTATAATTATGAAATTTGCTTTTTCATCATAAAATAAAATAAAATATTCCCTCCGTCCCACTTTAAGAGTCTCAGTTGAGTTCGGCACGGATTTTAAGAAATGTAAATGAAAATTGGTGAAAAAAGATAGTGGAAGGTGGGTCTTACTTTTTTATATTACTTTGTTGTTCAGCTTTGTTTATATAAATATGAAAATAAAGTTATAGTACACATTAATAATGAAATAATCAACAGTAGTTAACAGTTGCAATAAATTGCTAGCTGATAACTAAAAACAATTGCAATTGTTTAAGCTGAAATATCATTATAAATCCTTACGAGTCGACCTAACAAACATTTTTATTTTCAGAAACCTAAATATAAAAAACTAACCATAAAATAAAATTTAAAACAATCATGCACAGCGAATTCTAGTTTATCACCCGATCCCGAAAATAAAAGCCAAAAGTTAAGCGTGAATCTATTCAAATATAACAAAATATGTGGTTAATAATTTACAAAAACCTAACTGATACTCCATTTTCAATAGCACTCTATTCGCCTACTCCATAAAAATTGTAAAATAAGAGTTAAAAGAATTTTAAAGCATCGATAGTTAAAATAAATAAGAGAAAGAAAGACAAAAAATAGTAAAGAATAAGATAAAAAAAAGTGATGAGTCATTCATAAAAATGATAAAGAATTGAAAGAATGGCAATTTATTCTATTAAATGAAAGCAAAAATAAAATATCACTATTACATGTGAAATGGGTAGTACATTATACACAAACAAGGATTTGAGTTATTTCAGGAAACATATGTAGCGGAGTAGTACTTTTTTATTGTTATTTGGATGAGGATATTAACATAGCTCCATCGTGATTTCCATAATTTTCGAGATAAATTATTGTCGTTAATTAATTTATTTCTATCTATAATATAAGAGTATACTAACAAAACATAATATATGGAGTAGTGCACGATAGAATAGCAATCCGACTAATAAAAAATCATTTCCCGTTTAAAAATATTAAATTTCAAAAGCAGTGTATATGCCAATTTGGTCGGTGGTTCCCTGTCGAGGAGAAAAAATAATCGGTGATTCAAATAGTGGTCCAACATCCACCTATAAATCGGTGATTTGCCGATTTAGGAATTATCCACTTGAATCAAGAATTATCCACTTGAATTAGTAAAAATATTGGAAATTATATAGATTTTGATGTTATCATATTTGAGGTATTTTTATGTTTTCTACACTAAAATAATCACTTAATTTAGCAATCATTTAAAGATTTCAAATAAATTGCATATCAGATACCCAAAGTCATAGTAGCACTAAATACCATACTCCTACTGTACAAAAATAATGAATACATAATGCATATTTGTGATACTCAATGAAAATACATTGTATATATCTTTAGACTGATTGTTTAATTATTTTCATCTATTAGTATCTCATTCTCTCTCTTGTCACTTTATTTTATGCTAAAAAAGTCAATTATGTTTATGCATCGGAGCAATGTTATATAAATTGTTTTTTAACTTTGCATGTTATATTTTTTCCAGGAATCACAAATGTACGACATACAAAGTTAAAAAACTATTTATATAGTTTGCTCTATTCGAAAAAAATGGATAGCCATCTATACAATCATAAAAATTGGTGACATTTTGATTCTCAATAAAAATTTTAAATAACATAATAAATTCAAAATTTTATATTATTCACAGTTCCTCATTGTGAACATTAAACAACATCATTTGATAATACTCGAACTAGCATCTCTTATTAAAATAAGCACTAGTATTTCCTTTTTCGTTATTCCATTTTTTTATATTCTTACTTGTGTGAAACAACGTTGTTTGACATCACTAAATGACCTTAATTTGTACATGAATGAATCAATTGAGAGGATTTTAAATTCAAATTTAATATTTTTTTTTCAAATCTTAGAGGATAGATTTAAATTTAATCAAATTTGATGAATTTGATTATTATCTACAATAAAAAAAAAGAAAAGTATGTGTAAATATGTTCATACTTTGAAAATGTAGAAATTGATCAGGCAATCCACATCACTGTCTCAATACCGTCTCATCCCTTAACTATTCATGGGTCTCACTGTACTTTTTATCTCATCTCTTAACTAAGAGACAGCACCTACAACCCTCCATCTCTTAAGAGTGTCCACTATGAGGCGGACACCTCCAATAGCCCCATCCCAGTTTTTGTACATAGCCCCAATTTTGTTGTCCACACCCCAAAATTTTGTTTACGCCACTATAGTGGACACCTCCAATAGCCCCCCAAATTTTATAATCAATTTTCATTTTATAATGTTTCAAACAATTATGAATAAAATATCGGGCTATACGTAGTTAGAAGAAGTCGACTATACCTAAAGAAATTGAAATTAAAATTAAAATTAAAATTAAAATTAAAATTAAAATTAAAAAAGGCGGGCGGACACCCCCGGCGGACACCCCGCCACTATAGGTGCCGCGCCTATAGCCGCGTCCGCCCCGAAGGAGGCGCGTCCTCTCCCCGGAGTCGCCTATCCGTCGTCCGCCGTCCACCCGCCCCCAAACCACGTCCGCCTGGGGCGGACAACTTCTCCACTATAAGCCGCCCGCCCTCCGCCCCCAACCCGCGGCTATAGCCGCGAGCGCACCATAGTGGACACCCTAACCATCTCATCCCTTAACTATTCATTCAATTTTTATTTTTATTTTTATTTCCAACAAATTCAATTAATAAAAACACACTTCATTAAATAAAAAAAATTACAATTTAAAATCCTAAAAAAATAAAAAAAACACATAATTAAAATCTTTAAAAAATTAAAAAAATTAAATTCAAACGGTAATATTACCGTTTTAAATTTTATTTTTTTCGGAAAATCAATTTTTTAAAAAAATAAAATTATTTATTGCTTCAGCATGACGACGCCCACTCGCGGGCCGGCGAGTGGGCGTCACGCCTCGAGCCAGAGCTCGCCAGCGTCATCGAGGCGGAGGGACACGCGACGCGACGGGAGGGCTGCATCGCTATCTCGATGCTGGCTCGTCTCGCTGAGACGAGTTTGAGCCCGCATCGCATCATACTCTCATGAAACTTTAGTAAAAAATTATATTTGTGTATGTATGAGTTATATCATTCGAGTGTCGATTGATCTAGTTTGAATTTGGGCCATGATTGATGGAGGTTTCAATTTTTACTCTCTTTCATTTACTTTTTTTTAATCAACAATTGGGCCTATTTTTATAAATATCATATTGGGCTTTCATAACAGGCCAATCACACAGTATGCAGTTAATGGCACTCAAAATTATTTATATGAAATGTTAACATTTATTGACAGGAACAATAATAATTGTACTAACCACCGTTTTGTTTGATGAATATAAAAATAATATAATTATAAATGCTCTTAACTTGAGAATAATGAAATAATTAATCTGGAGTATAACTAAAGGAAAGGATTAATAAAAAAGAAACGGAAATGAGCGGTTGTGGGCCCACAATTTGCAGTTGGTCACATGGGCATGGTGGATTGTGCCCAATTCAAACAGACTCCGGTCAACATCGTCTTTAGTGTTATTTCCTTTATCTTTCTGTCATATTCACACAATCCAAAAAATTACTCATGTCAATTTTATTTCTATTTTCTCGAATATCTGAGGTGAAAGTAGTACTCCCACCGTCCAATTCTACTGTAGAGGATCAATTTTCTTTTTTTTCTTTCTCTCAACTAAGATAATCTATTACCATAAATGAAAATACTTTTATCTCTACTTTATTCTTTCTCTTTTACTTTATTCTCTCCATTTAATATATAAAATAAAGTTGCATAAAATCCTGTAACGCCCAAGGAAGGGGTCATCTTCCTTGGGACGAAGGGAGTAGGAGTAAGAGTATCCATAAAAGGGCGAATATCTCGGCGGACAAGCACTAGGACATCCACAAAACACCTACTGCCACATCACTAGGACATTCCACTGCACCGCCACATCACTAGACAGCGCACTGCACAATAGTGGACAAGCACTAGGACATCCCAACAAACAAATTCACAAATTCACAAATACGGAATTAAAATTTCAAATGCAGACGGAGAAAGTGCAATCATAATTTCATTAAAATAAAAATAATTAAAAAGTACAATTAAAAAAATGATTTCCACAAATTACATTATAAATATCAACGTGCACTCCTCCGTGCCCATAACTCTTCAATTATATCCAACTGGAGTCGAATATGAGCTTCTTGTTGTCGAAGATCGGCAAATGCACGGACTCGGTCGGCATCCCCATGAGGTATCCACATTCGTATATTGGCGGTGGCCACGCCGTGGCTTGGACCGACAGCATCTTCATTGGCCCAATCAGTCAGTTCTACACCTTCTTGTTCGACGATCATTATGCGCATGATAATACATGCGTACATGACATCAGCAATTCGATCCTCATAACACAAATGTGTTGGACCTTTTACCGCCGCCCATCGAGCTTGGAGCACACCAAATACTCGTTCCACATCCTTGCACGCCGACTCTTGTCTTTGCACAAAGTAGATCTTCTTTGGATCTGTTGGGCATCTAATCATCATCACAAAGACGGGCCACCTAAGGTATATCCCATCCGCCAATTAGTAGCCCATATCGTGCTGGTTGCCGTTGGCGACGAAACTGATGGTCGGACCAACGCCCATGCACTGCTCATTGAAAAGGGGCGACGACTGGAGGACGTTGATGTTGTTGTTCGACTCGGATACCCCAAAATACGCATGCCAAATCCACAGCCGGTAGTTAGCTACGGTTTCGAGGATCATCGTGAGATTCTTGCCTTTGAAGCCGGTCGTGTACATCCCTTTCCAAATGGTGAGACAGTTATTCCACTCCCAATGCATACAATCTATGCTGCCCAACATCCCGGGAAACCCGTGCATAGCCGTTAGATCATGGCAGCCTTCGGGGGTAGGCTTCTGAATATACCTCTCCCCGAATATCTCAATGACGCCCTGACAAAAATACTTGAGACATTCGTGGGCAGTTGTCTCGCCGATGAGGAGGTACTCGTCGAACATGTCGGTCGCGCCTCCGTAGGCCAACTGTCTTATTGCGGCAGTGCACTTCTGTATAGGTGAGTGATCGGGGCTGCCACTCGCTTCCAACCTGAACCGGAAATATTTGTACCGACAATCTAAACGTTCACGATACGCAGAAATAGATTCCGGTGCATCCTAAAACGCCGTGTGAAAAAGTTGTCCCCAAACAACGACTGTTCAATGAAATAGTCGTCAAACAGCCGTTGGTTTGTAACGACGTGGTCCCGGGTTACTACAGCTCGATGCTGGATGTGACGAGGTACCACCGGCTGCTGCTGCTGCAAGGCCGCTTGTACAAGCGATTTATCTCCGCAGACGTACATGCCCGCAACTCTTCGTTAATTCGCCGACTTACATCCTTAGCATCCCCACCACTACCACCCGCACCACTACCACTACCACTAGTCATTTCGGGATGTAGAGAGAAATGTAGAGAGAAAGAAGAGAAACTCGTAAATACAAGTGGTGCAAATGAAAATGAAGTGCAATGAGCCGTATATATAGAGTTTTGAGGGGAAAAATCGAAAAATGCTCTCGTCCGTCGAGCACCCACATAGCGGACGAGCGGACGGACGATCGCATTATCCGATGGATGACCTCTCGTCCGTCGCGCGCTCGCCGGTCACAATGCTCGTCCGCGCGCTCGTCCACTATTGTGAATGCTTTAATATCTTAAAATCATATTTTCAATTTGAATTAATTTAAAATTTATTTTGATATTTATAATTTTTGGGAAAAGTTGGATTTTGATTTTTCAAATAGTTCAATTTTTTTTGCTCAATTCAGTTTATGTATATAAAAATATGAGAATGTTTTTATTAATAAAAAATGATTATTTTTATTATTTTCTTGAGTTCCATGTGTGTTGGCTCTCTCATAACGCTTCACTCTCTCTCTCCACCATTTCGAGTTTATATTTTATTAAATAATGATGAATTCTATTTATTTTTAAATGAGAATGTAATGGTATATAGATATTAAAAAAAATGTAACCGGCTACATCACTAAAAAAACTATTATGGACATTTTTAATGCAACTAAGAATGCTAATTTGTGTTCCTAAATATATCACAAACACTTCAAAAAGTGTCCTTATTGTGGGTGTCTGAATTACATTTAGAAGATGCTAATAAAAGTGTCATAAAAAAGTAAAATATTAAGTTAATCTTTTATTAATCTAGAGACGTTTTCTTTTGCGTTATAAATTATTGTTATTTTAAAAAAAATTCGAAGTAACTGCTTCTTGATTTTTGTGTCCTTATACATATATATTTTACCTTTTTTGTTTTTTTTTAAATATTTTATGCAATTTTTTTTCCAGTTCAAATCAATTTCATAATTCAGATTTTGAATTTTTTGGTTAAGGTATGGTTTGGCAAAAAAATGACCAAACGTTGAACAAATGCTTATTACACAATATATTCTCCAAAAATAACACATTTACTGTATTTAGTAGTATCTCTCAAATGTACATCAATTTCCATTTAAAAATATGACCTCACACTCAACTTAACGTTCAAAACACCCCTTCTGTCTCGGCAAGAGCATCTCAAACAAGGAAAAGTAAATAAAAGAGATATATCATTTATTTATCTTTATAAAAAGTGAAATATACATTTCCAAAAAATAACACATTTCAAAGGAAAAAAGGTATATAGAAAGGTAAATCAAAAATTAAATAATACTACAAATATATTAAAAAACATAACACATAATACCTTTTCATATACCTTTCTCTTTGGAGAATGGTTTTTCATGAAAAGAAACCAAATATTATTGTTATAAGATTTTACCTCTCCATTGACGGAGAGGTAAAAATATCTCTTTCACATTGGGAAAAAAGGTATAATACCTTTTTAATACCTCTCCCATTAAAGAATGATTTTTCATGGAAATATTAAAAATATAATAGTTATATGACTTTACATCTCCATGTATCCTCTCCTTGGAGATGCTATAAGAGAACTATAACTTAGTATATATACTTAATCACTTAAACCACATCTACTAATCAATTTTTATTAAAATTCATGCAAGTAAATTAGCAATTCTTTTAGATTGAAAAGACCTGAAAAGATAAAAGTATCAATAATCCTTGAGCACTATATTATTCACCCGTTTTTAAATGCTTCCCTCAGTCATTGATCACTAAAAAAGTAAGCAATACACTGTTCACATTCTTTTACTAATTTCCATTTGTTACTTTCATTACATTCATTCTAAATTATCACTAACTTCTAAATTAATTAAATTAATTTCCTTCCTCTTGCGAAATAAGTCTATTCACAAGACATTACATGGACATTAATTCATTATTATTAGAAAAATATTTAGATTATAAATCACCCGGCTACTGACACAGGTTGCACATATATATATATATAGGGATGTATTCATTTACTTTTTGCATATTTTCTCCTTTTTCCTTCTTGATCTTAGCCCCACGATTTTATCATCCGACGGTTAGATTGGTGCCACGTGTCATTTAATAATGCAGATTTTCTGTTGAATAATGCACAACGACTAATAATGCACCATTATAGTGTAATAATGCAGATTTTCAGTTGAATAATGCACACCGACTAATAATGCACCATTATAGTGTAATAATGCAGATCATCTGGACCGTTGATGAATGAGATCTAACGGCTCATATTAAGAAGAATAAAGGATCTAAGGGATGAATAGGAGAATAACGTTCCCCTATATATATATATATATATATATATATATATATATATATATATATATATATATATATAGGGGTGTGATAAACTACAAACCCTCTAAAATACAAACTATACAAACTTTAATCCTACTCACTTAATACAATTAATCAACGGTTAATATAAGAGATTTTTCTAATGTCAACATTTTGACATCGAAAAATCAGAATTTGGACACCCCCATCGACAGAATTTGTACACTCCGTACATCCCCCGGTGACAGAATTTGTACATTCCGTTGACATCGACCCCCGGTGACATATTGACATCGACCCCTGTTGACATAATTTGTACACTCCGGTGACAGAATTTGTACACTCCGGTGACATAGTTTGTAGAGTTTGTATTATAGGAAGTTTGTATTTGATCACACCTATATATATATATATGTTGTTGTATATAGAGACGTTGTATATGGACACAGGTTGCACATATATATATGTGCAGTGAGTACGTGTGTTATTAGTTTTCACATTTTTATTTATCTCACAAAAAATGTCACATTTCTTCTTTTGGAAAAACTTTCATCTCACATCAATTATAAAATTATATTTTCTCTCATCACTTAACACACAAAATAACGTCTCATAAAATTTCATACATCTCTCAAGTGTGTGACATCTAATATGAGACGGATGAAGTACTAAATATGGTAGCAGTAAAATTTAAATAAACAGGATTTCTGTTTATACTTGCAAATTATGATTTCCCGACTACTTCATTAGATATATCATATATATATAGGGGTGTGATAAACTACAAACCCTTTATAATACAAACTATACAAACTTTAATCCTACTCACTTAATATAATTAATCAACGGTTAATATAAAAGATTTTTCTAATGTCAACATTTCCTACAAATCTGTACACTCTATTGACATCGAACAATCAGAATTTATACACCCCCGTTGACAGAATTTGTACACACTGCTGACATCAACCCCCCGTGACAGAATTTGTATACTCCGTTGACATCAGCCTCCCGTTGACAGAATTTGTACACTCCATTGACATCAGCCCCTGTTGACATCAACCCCCGTTGACAGAATTTGTATACTCCGTTGACATCGGCCCCCATTGACAGAATTTGTACACTCCGTTGACATTAGCCCCTGTTGACATCAGCCCCCGTTGACAGAATTTGTATACTCCATTGACATCAGTTTGTATAGTTTGTATCATAAAGAGTTTATATTTGATCACACCTCTATATATATATATAAATATATGTGTGCGCGCTAATAAATTAAACGTGCAACTTTTTATAAGAAAAATTTGATTTTGTCATCTTTATTAAAAAAACATTGTCTCCATCCCATAAAAATAAGAACACTTCCCTTTGCATGTGTCCCATAAATATATATTTCCTTTTCATTTTTGGAAAATTTTCTCAAACTCATTTATTCATATATATCAATTTATTTACTACTGCAACTTATAGTGGTCCCACCATTAAACAGAAAGAGCATCCGTAGCGGTGACACCGTCCGTCCGTCCGTGCCAGTGGCGCGGCCCACCGCTCCTCGCCGCTGGCGGGGCGCTGCTCGATGCATCGAGCACGTCCGTGCCAGCGAGCAGCACACGTGTCAACGCCTGATTGGCCAACGACAATGCCGTTGAATTTCTTTTTTTTTTATATCAGATTTTAATTAAAAAATCCGATTAAAAATTTAAAAAAATTATTTTCCTACTTCCCAAAAAAGTATATCCATTTTCTCCCAACTTTTAATTTATTTTTCAATTTTCCCCCAAAATATCCACATTTTCATCTATAAATAACCCCACTTCCACGTAAAAAATTTCACACCACACTACACAATTCTCATCTAAATTCTCTCATTTCCATTCTTACAATTCTCAATATTTCTTTCACCCCTCCAACTTCCGTGGTTGGAACCACGAATGGTTCGGCTCGCAACCATTTGCTAGTCCAGAAACGGAATTTTCGGTCCCTCCTCAAACCCAAAGTTCGCAAGCTCCGGGTGGCTATCGGCCTTACCTGGTGGACGACCAAGATGCCCCCGATGGGCAATACGGGTGGGCACCCGAATCACCCTTACCTAGAGCGGGAGGGAGCAACAACTCTCAAACTCCTCATCTTCCTACTCGTGGTGTCCGCACCCCATACACTCCGGGAGAGATGGATCAATTATTCAAAGCATTTTTGTCTATCTCCGAAGATCCGGAGATTGGCACGAACCAATCCGGGGATCATTTTTTGTGGCGCATCTGTCGCCGGTACAATAAAAACCGGCCGGCTGGAACAATCGAGCGCAACGAGAGTATGGTGTGCAATGCCATATACAGAGCTAACAAAGAAATCCAAAAGTTCCAGGGGTATTACCTCCAAGAAGAGCGGTTGGCGGGGAGGGGCAGCAGCGAGGTCGACATCATCAGTGCCGCATTGGCGACCTACCAATCCCAACACTACAAACCGTTCAAGTACCTCAATGTTTGGCAAGAGGTGCGTGTGCATCCGAAGTATAGGGGACACGTATCATCCTCCTCTAGCTCCTCAAGCAAACGGTCGAGGTCGGTATCCCTATCCGACACCGGCTCCGATGAGGTGTCCACCCAGCTCGCCGGAGCTAACTTGGGTAGCCCCGACGCCTGCCCGAGTAGTTCCCAACGCCGGCCGCAGGGAAGGAAGAAGTCGACGGCCAACCGCCGCCACGCCGCGACTCCATCCGCCCCCGATCCCGATCCTGCTTTCTTTGTGCCACCTCAACCCCACCAACTCGTTGTGGGGGGTTTTGGCCCAACTCAATTTGGCCGATAAGTCAACTATGATGCCCGAGCAACTTCGATCGCATGTGGCAATGATACGGGATCTCCAAAGAACATTGGGGGTAGAGCCGGATGAATAGTCTTTCACGGCGGTATTTTTAGCCTTTAATTATGTAATTTTTATTTTTTAGGCGTTTAATTATGTAATTTTTAATTTTTAGGATTTTAATTATGTAATTGTTTAAATAATTTGTAATAGTATTCCGGGTAATTTTAATGTATTTTAATATTGTGGAAATATTTTTATTTAAATTGAATAATAGAATGGTGAGACCCTTGAGCTTGTCCATGCAAAAGAGCACGGATGTGGGTGTTGTGCTCCGCGTACGACGGACGATAAGTCGTCTGCACCCGACGCTTAGTCCGCGAACGAAGTGCGGACAATAGGGCATCGTCCGCCCACTGTGGGCGACGCGGACGATGGTGCGAACGATGCAACGCGTTTTAGTTTTTTTATTTATTTTAAAATTCGAAAATTTTGTTATATAAACCCTCGGCTTCACTTTTCATTTATAACTTTTCGATTCTCACTTTTCAACTCTCAAATTACGCTATAATAAAATGGATTCCGGTGGATACTCAAGTCCTAGTAGCCCGATGTATAGAGATGTCGCACGGTGGCCGAGTGCATAACCTGGCGAATATCGGTCGTTCGACGCCAACACGCAGTACGATCCGGACTTCAGTACGGATTCATATGGTCTCTCCGACATGGAGCCGTTTCCAACTCGCCCTGCCGCTGCCCCCTCTGCCAGAAAGAAGCGACCAAGCACCGCGCGCACAAGTTGCCACCTCCGGCAATGAATGAAGAGTACGCCTCCGGCCGTACGAACTATCAGCCGGATGAAACCCTCGTCTTAGCGAGGTGTTGGGTGGATATATCGGAGGACCCGATATTCGCGAACAACCAGAAGCAGCTCGCGTACTGGGAGCGCATTGTCGAGCGCTACAATAATGTGAAGTCGCAGAGCGCGTACAAGCGCCAACGGGAGCAGCTCCGCAAGCACTGAGATCAGGTGAAGAAGCAAGTCAACTTGTTCGCGGCGGAGTACTTGAAGTGCTCGAGGGATCAGGGAAGCTGCGAGAGCTTGAGCGACGTGCGCGATAGAGCGCTGTTGTCATACCAATCCATGTACGACGACTTCAAGCATTTCAACATCTGGGCACTCTTGAGGGACAAGCAGAAGTTCTAAGGCGGAATTCTGCATACCGGTGCGGCGAAGAGGACGAAGACCACCGACACTGGTGGTTACACGACCAGCGAAAGCGGAACTCGTCCGGTGGAACTCAACCAGACGTGCACGGAGGAAGAGAGTTCCGGCACACCGATGTCATCCCGGCAGCGTCCCATATGCGTCAAGGCTGCGAAGAACAAGGGGAAGGCGAAGGCGACATCCTCCTAGGCCGCCGCCCCCCATTGCCGATTCCGATCCCGACCCCTACCATGACCGCGACGACACTTGCCTATGCGGATTTGGCAACAGCCTCGTTGGCGCAGACGTTGTTGGATACGCACAACGCCCTTATGAAGTGTACGGATCCGGCCAGAGCCGAGCGCCTCCAGATGTTGAGCGAAGAGTTGAGCCGGAAGTTGGGGCTTTTGTAGGATAGTCATTTTTGTATTTCTAACTCGCGTAATTTTTTTTATAATCACTGAATTTTTTGTCGTTCTTAGTTAATCGTTGCGTTTTTTAATAAGTTTGCATTTATATACTTGAAAACATTTAAATTAATTAACAAAAAAATAGTAAAATGTTTAGGGCGCCCCTTAGGACGCCCCACTGCAGGTGGAAGGGTAGAAGGATAAAATGCTGACGTGGCGGTGCATAGGGCGGGCTTTAGGGCACGCATTAGGGCGCCCCACTGCAGATGGAAGGGCAGGAGAATAAAATGCTGACGTGGCGGTGCATAGGGTGGGCTTTAGGCGCGCCTTAGGGCGCCCCCACTGTGGATGGCCTAAGAGCAGAGAGTAAAAATGGGTCCGGACCCACATCCGTGCTCTTTGGCAAGAGCACGAATGAGGATGCTCTATAACAATATGAGTCGTACTATCCACTAACAATATTTTAAAATTTTAAATACACTTTTATTTATCTTTCTTACTTTATTAATTATATAATAATTCTTATACCGTCCAAATATTCTTATTTTTACACAAATTGGTGTCAAATTGCATTTAATAAATGTGCTTTCTTACTTTATTAATTATATAATAATTCTTATACCGTCCAAATATTCTTATTTTTACACAAATTGGTGTCAAATTGCATTTAATAAATGTGCCGTGTCAGATTTTGATATGATAATAAACTTAATAGGTGAATAAATTGACATGATAATAATATATCATAATGTTATGGACTACATTGGGAAGGGTTGGTGGAGCACACGGGACCCACAATTACATAAAATTGAGGTAAGTAAATGGAGTAGCGGGTTATGATTAAGATACAGGTCAAACTTAGTAAATGAACATTAATCACTCATCGTATGTTAGAGGTAAAAGGGCTAGCTTTTATAGCTCAACCACTATCTCTTCATTTTCATATCCTCGTAATACATATGCTTGTCTCCACTCTATTTCTTTTTACCATAATAAATTAAATAGTACTCCCTAGTTCGAGTCATTTTTCTATTTTAAAAAATTATAAATTAATTAAGTTATTTTTAAAATAATCTCTCTAACTTTATTCATCATCTAATTGACAAACTATTCTTCATTTTCGTATTTATTTATGAAAATAAATGTCTATGCTAACAAACATCGGAGGAAAGTAACACTACTATAGCAAATTGTAGTATTTCATTTTCGTATCGAAAATAAATGTGTAAGCTAACAAACATCGGAGGAAAGTAGTACTACTATAGCAAATTGTAGTATTTGAGATTCCAACCTACGTATACAGATTCACCAACCAGACACATAGCAAATTGCAGAGACTAGAAAAAGAAGCAGTAGTTGCCCTCGGAATAAGAGCTAATAAGCTCTTTAATTTGGATGATGTGTCTATCTTATTCTTGATTCTTTCAAAACTATGCACTAGTCCGTTGCAACCCTCAATTTACAGCTTCCTCTAAACAACTCTGGGTGAGAAAAGCTGCTTCTATCTTGTTTCCTCCATTTCACTCAACTTGTATTCTTTTTTTCTTGGCTAATGGAAGAGATAGCAATGTGAGGAAATTAATTGCATTTGAATTTCATTTTGTGGGTTCAGGCTTCAGAGTGAGAGAGTTTCTAATATGCATTTTTTTTGGGTTAATGGGGGTGGATGCAAAATGTGATGTTGGTATATTTTGAGAACCATACCTCAAAGCCACTTTACAGGCTTTGTTCAAAGGCTGTGTATGATAAATCCATTTTCAGTAAATTCACAACTCTTGTATGTCTTTTCTCATTTGGCTGCTTCCACCTTTTCTTCTCCTTTCCAAGATGCTTTCTTTTTTGAATTTGGTTGTATAGTAAGAGTACTAATACAAGAAAAAAAAGCAATCTGCTTATTGCTGATGGAAACTACTTTAGCTGCAGGTTATAATTGTTACCTTTCTTGTATGATGACATTCAACTCACCATTTTCTTGTTAATTGTTTCATCATGTTATGTTTTTCCGGCCAAGAGCCATTTTAGTTGAACCATTTGTCACTATTAGCCTACATGCACACTTCTTTTTATCAAAATGTGCCTCAACCAACTCAATAAATGCTGTAATAAATAACTAATGCCAAAAGCAGCAAGAATTCTTGAATTCCTCTCTGCTGCAGAGGTGCAGGATTCATAGATGTCATATTTTGGTTAGACATTGGAGTGAGACATTCTACTAATCAATCCCATCATCTTCTTCTGTCCCAATAAAACATTTAACTTTGT
The DNA here is from genome assembly GCF_004379255.2 of Salvia splendens. NCBI lineage: Eukaryota > Viridiplantae > Streptophyta > Magnoliopsida > Lamiales > Lamiaceae > Salvia > Salvia splendens. The sequence goes on from NC_056038.1 coordinate 8,277,234, forward strand.
ATTTCTCTGCAATGTGGTAGAAATGCCTACCTTAAATGAACAATTGACTTGTACATCATTGTCATTTCCATCATACCTCTACAAAATTTTCTTTCACTTATGCATTTGGTGTCTCTCCACTGTTGCAGGTGTTGTGTGGGGGCAGGAAGCATTTGAGTAGCATCCAAATATTTTCCATTTTCAAGTTTAGTTTGAATATGCAGACGCCTAAGTCAAGGTAACTTTCGGTGACTACAAGAACAATGAAGCATTCATGAAAATGATTATTTTTATTTGACTTAATGATTTAAGTGTTGTGGAACTAATGATCATCTTTTTTGTAATGATTTTGAGTAAATACGCGATGAATATGCTAAATTGAGTAAATCTTGTCTGATGGGACCAGATTAGGCCATTAGAGGTTGAAGGATTACTTTTGAGAAATTGCATAGCTTTGGTTGTCCATTTCTTCTTTATATATAGTGATTAGTCATCTGTGTGTAACTGCTTATAAACATGTTTAGAGTGACATTGTGATGGTGAGGTTTCATGTCTCTGGTTCTACACAATTTACATGTAAATAATGAGCCTCATGAGTTAGAACATCTTGATGGTTTACATTACTCTGTTGCAGAAGCAGTTCCTCAGGAGCAGCTCCGAGGATTTCTCCTCGCTCTATTTCTGTTAGCCGTCTTTACCGATTTCTATACCGAAATCACATTCTAGATTCGTATTAATTCAACCATAATATATACCACATCAAAGAGATGATTTACCAACCTCCATCCATAGCTCATATTTGATGTAGGGTGGAATTCCACGAGTTGATGTTTCCCCTAAAAGCTGCGGTTGATATTATCGTCTCTTTGGCCTTTCCTTTATGAATTCTTTTGATGGAGAAGAATTCGATATCAATATGACTTTATTGTATATAGGATTCTGTAGAGATTTCTGTGTGTTTAAATCTGAAAATCTGATTTGTTTATATAAGATATAAGCAACCTTTCACGAAAGGTTGCATCCGTTCACGAAAGGTTGCATCCGTTCACTTATACCCTTTCATGTAAAACTCTTCAGATTTTATGTAGACTTTATTCTACAGCTTTTCATATTCTATATACTTTAATGTACACATATTTATACCATCTATGCAAGGCAAGAGAAGAGGGTTATCAATACACCTGATTCTAACTCTTTAATCGAAACCGATCCATCACGGTATCTTCTTTCATGTTAGAATCCAACTGATATATTTGAACTTGATCTTTAATATTAAACCAATATATACATAGGTCATATATAGGAATAAATATTCCTACATTCTCCCACTTGACCTTTGTAGCTCTCAATGGTTTAATAACTTTTCTGCGCACTTTACAACCAAGTTTATATATCCTTTAAATACCTATGAAGTTAGATTTAATTGGATCATGGCGGTCACACACTCATTTAGTCGACATGATTCCTTCCATGTATCACAAATCAATTCTAACTTCATATGATCCTTCCATTGAGATGAACCTTTATTCTCAATTCAACATATGTTATCTAATAACCATACTGTATACAAACCTTAATGATAACATACCAATAAACAGAAACAGACTTTTATTGAATTCCAAGTGTCTTACTCCTTATGAGCACAATATAATTCATATAGCAAGACTTTCTCTATAATACCCATATACTTTTCATGGCCATTTGGGTAAACTTTCATTTAACGTAAACGTTCTTATTATATTGTTCTATTCTGCTCAAAAGACACTTTATGTTTCTGTACTTCTTCCTTTACAAATAAGTACGCACACTTTTATGTACTTATCATTCTTATGAAGAAGATTTATGCGAAATAATCATAACAAAATCTTAGTGACTTGGCTATAATGTTAACAATCCCAAGTCTCAAGATTTATGTTTCGCATACTTTTCATGAACTTTGGCCTCAAAGCAAACCAAAATTCAACTTTCATAATGGAAATAGCAATGACAAACTATTTTCCATTTTCCATGATATTGCTCCCACTAATTAAAGGAACAAATAGCCAATCATCAATTTCTACCATTGATGCATCAGGCATAATCTGAATCTGAACCAATGGCATTTAAGTCATTAGATCATCTATACATAAACATGTGCTCTAGGTGCCTTGCAAGTACCTGAGGACTTTCTTTGTAGCCTTCCAGTGGTCCATACCGGGATTACTTTGATAACGACCCAACATACCAACCGCGAAGGTGATATCTGGTCGAGTACATGTTTGAACATAGTTCAAAATCCCAACCACTGATGCATAAGGAATCTTTTCCATCTCCTTATGCTCCAATTCATTTTTCGGACATTTTATTTTACTAAACTTTTCTCCCTTCTGAATTGGAGCTATCCCTACGGAGCATTTATCCATTCTATATTTCTCTAAGACCTTATTGATATATCCTTTCTGAGATAAACTTAACAACCCTTGTGATCCATCCCGAAATATCTCTATTCCGATCACATAAGATGTCTCACTCATATCCTTTATGTTCAAAGAGAGATATTTCTTTACATCATGTAATAAACACATGTCATTTGCGGCTAGCAAAATGTTATCAACGTATAGGACTAATATAATAAACTTGCTCCCACTGATTTTAACATAGATACATCGATCAACGATGATTTCTACAAAATCATATGACACAATGACATCATTAAACTTTATATACCATTGTCTAAAAGCTTGTTTGAGTCCATATATTGACTTTCTCAACTTACATACTGATTCTTCTTGTCCTTGTATCATAAATCCTTCGGGTTGTTTTATATATACCTCCTCTTCAAGCACTCCATTTAGTAAGGCCGTCTTTACATCCATATGGTGAAGCTCTAAATCATAATGAGCCACCAAAGCCAACACGATTCTCAAAGAATCCTTCTTTGAAACTAGAGAGAAGGTTTCCTTGTAGTCAATGCCATCCTTTTGAGTGAAACCTTTGGCGACAAGGCGAGCCTTGTACCTTTCAATGTCACCTTTCGAATCACGTTTTGTTTTAAAGATCCACTTACAACCAATGGCTTTAAAACCTGTAGGCAATTCTACTAAGTCCCAAACATTGTTATCGCTCAAAGATTTTATCTCATCCTTTGCTGCATTTAACCAATTTTCTGAATCGTCACTTTCCATGGCTTGTTGGAATGAGATCAGGTCCTTATCAATGCTCAAATCACATTCACTTTCCACAGAATATACCACCTAGTCAACCGATATGGCCGATCGACGTTCCCTTACTGATCGCCTTAAAGGTTCTATTGGTTCATTATTCTGTTCTTGAATTATGACTGGTTCATCTTCAATCACAACAAGTGGGTTATGCACTTCATGTTGTTCGATAGGAACAACAACCTTAGGTGCAACAATAGGTGGATGAACAACTTTTTCTTGAACTTCATTAAAGTCCACTTTACGAGGTTCACCACTCCCACTAGTTTCATCGTTTTCAATGAACCTAGCATTTTCCGTCTCAACTATCCTCGTACTATGGTTAGGACAATAGAATGTATATCCCTTCGATTTATCTGGATAGCCAATGAAGAATCCACTGACCGTCTTAAAATCCAGCTTCTTTTCATGTGGATTATACAACTTTACTTCTGCAGGGCAACCCCAAATACGTATATGCCTTAAACTCGGTTTCCTTCTCGTCCGCAGTTCGAAAGGGGTCTTTGGAACTGCCTTACTAGGAATCCGATTAAGCATATACGTTGCAGTCTATAATGCATAAATCCACAACGAAAGAGGTGAATTACATCCACTTAACATGCATCTAACCATATCTAAAAGAGTACGATTCCGCCTTTCCGCTACACCTTTCTGTTGCGGAGTACCGAGCTTTGTATACTGTGCACAAATGCCCTTACTTTCGAGGGCCCGGACATTGTCCAGACTCTTTAAATTTTCCGTAGAATTCACCACCTCTATCTGATCTCACAACCTTTACTTTTCTATCTAGTTGCCTTTCCACTTCATCTATGAATATCTTCAAGACATTCACTGATTCAGCCCTTTCACGCAATAGATATATATAACCATACCGTGAGAAATCATCAATAAAGATGATAAAGTAATTTCTACCATCCCACGAAGGTGCATTAAAAGGACCACATATATCAGTATGAATTAACTCAAGAAGTTGAGAATTCTTTGTGGCTTATTTCTTTACTATGTGTTTCGTTTGCTTCCCCTTTATGCAATTTATACACATATCTAGATCACTAAAATCCAATTTGAGGAAGAATTTCATCCTTTATCAACCTCGTTATCCTTTCTTTGGATATGTGACCTAGTCTTTGATGCCACAAGTAAGCCGAACATTCACTTGACATACTACTTTTTATGCCTCTACTTTAAACAGGGATTCAAAAGCTTTGCATCAAGATTGAAAATGTAGAGCGAATCAAACAAAGTACCACTTCCATAGAAGTAATCATTTCGGTACAATGAGAATACACTATTTACAATCTTAACTTTAAATCCTATACTTATCCAACCTACTAACATAAACAAGATTATCTAGCACATTCCGGTACATAGGAACAATCCTTAAGATCTATATGACATCCAGTGTCTAAGATCAATCTTTTAGGTCCCGATGCCTTTAATTTGTGCCTTGATCCTGTTTTTCATGAACAAGTATTGTTCACTTTTCTTTTATAGGTTGGATCGTACTGAATCCCTATTGAATATGAGACACATGAGTAGTTACACCCAGTGTTGTTAGGGTCGAGGGTCGCACCGGGTCGATAAGGTGAAAATTCGGGTCGCGGGTCGACGAGTCGACTGGGTCGAGAGACCCACTAATCTAGGCTAATTTTTTTGCCTTTTAATATTAAATCAAATAAATATATTACTCTAATGTTTATAATATATCAAATAATATAAATGTAGACGTAATTCATGTGAATAGAGATAAAGTGGAAAATAAAAATTATCAAAATATCAAAACAATTCATAAGTTATAAGTATAACACAAAATAAATAATTGAAACCATTGTCTGAAAATGTCAAAAGAAAAAAGTTATGAAATGTGCGTCATTTTGTATGTAGTATTAACTTATAATAAAATAGGAGTGGAATGTGAAATCTATTTTAAAAATTAGTAAAAAATAAATGAATATGTATTAGTAGACAAACCTATATAAAATATGAGAGGAATAATTACAGAAAAATGAATAAATAATTTGATTAATACAATAGATTATTATACAAATAAAATAATAAAACAAATAAAATAATAAAACTTTAAATAGTACAATTTGAATCTCGAAACATGTATATAGTAGAAGAACAAATATTAATTTATTCCTAAAATAATATACTCATTTTCCACCATTAAATTATACTCCAAACATTGGATTGACAATATATCCATGTAAATATATTGAATTTAATTTAACTAATCAAAAATTTGGTAAAATAATATTTTTATTGCTGCCTAAAAAATGAGATAAACTATATCAATTTTTTATATATTCCTAATCCCACTAAACAAATGAATAGTGACAAATGATGTACTCTATTCCCAAGGCTCATAATTATACTCCTCTCTCCTCTCTCCTCTCTCTTCTCCATCATCTTCCTTCAGCCCTTCCTTCAATCTCTGTAAAAAAAAACGCAGAAACACTGTAGCCGAAACGCTCGAACCCACCCGAAACGCTCGACCCCGCCGACCCAACCGACCCAGCGCGACCCATGCATCTCGATCAACCCACCCATGTTGTGGCGGTCATGGTCTCGACCTGGGCGACCCGGGCGGCCCGAGCGACCCGAGCGCCAAATTAACAACACTGGTTACACCATGATCTAATCTACCAAGTTTTATTAGGCAAGTCAATAATATTCAATTCAAAGTAAACGAGACTGTTATGTTTACTTTTCTTATCAAACCATGCCTTTCTTTTTGGACAATCCTTCTTGAAGTGTCCCGTTTCTCTACAGAAGAAACACTTCATTTCCTTCTGGATTATCTTTTTGAGGTCTATCAGAAAAGAAGAATCCATATGTTTGTCCTTCTTACTTGATTTACCCTTACTAGTGCTTGTTCCTCCGTGACCTATTAGATTCACTACTTGGCCATTCATCTTCTTTAATCTTCCCTCCTCTTGAAATAATATGGCCTTTAATTCTTTAAAAAATTCCATTTCACTTTAATGGTGTTATAATTCACCTGGAACTGGCCAAATTTAATTTGAAAAGAGTTTATGATGGATTGAACCAAGAACTGTTCATGAACCTCCATTTCCAAGGTCATGAGCCTTGCTGTCAAGTTTGACATGTGTGTTACATGATCGAGAATTGGTTGGGACCAGTCAAATTTTCTTGTAGTGAGTTCAATCATCAAGCTCCCTACAATTTACTTGTTAGCCAATTCCGATTGTGAACACTCCTTTATCTTTTTAATGAATTCCCTTGCATTCTCTGTCTTAGGCATAGATGACTTAAAACTTTCTGTCATCGTCATCCTCATAAGATTTAGACTCAGCCTATTAGAGTGCTCACAAGTCTTATATCGAGACTGTTCCGTTTCGAAGCTCTCTTCTGTAATGGCTAAGGGTTTATCTTCCGTAAGTATGGCATGGTCAAGCACCATAACACTAAGTGAAAACCGGATCTGTTCTGACCATTGACCATAGTTTTGCCCGTTGAACTTAACGACAGAGTTTGCAAATGCATACAAATTTTATGAGGCTACAACATTTATACATGCTTTCTATTAGTGCTTTGAGACTTTAACACAGATTCAGATAACTGTAATAAACTTTAAACAACATGCATTCAAGCAACCTTTGGGCAATACTTAAACACGCATACTTTCATTTGATGCTAGAATATACTTTAATGATCAATCAAATCAAACACATATCAAATAAGCATGTTGCCTTTGGGTATACATACTACATGTGATACTGTAGACAAAATTGATCCTTTTCGTTTTATTAACTCATATACAATGATCCACCTTTGGGTGATCTCCAAGTATATAGATAATAAAGTTATTGATCAATCAACTTTCATGTCATTTAGCATCCTTTAATCATGATCAATAAATAACATTTCATCCTTTTCCATAATCATAATATCATATAACAAGACCACTTTGGTGATTAACAAGTTATATAACATTAACATGCATATTAAAAGGATTAAAAAATAACACACTCGGAAATCCCAGAGAGTTTGCCCGGTCGGGCAATTTTATACCTTCTAAATGCCCGACCGGGGCGTTTGGCATCGGTGAGTCCAGAGAGTTCGCCACGTCGGGCGTTTTTTTTTTGTTCCGTCTAAATGCCCGGCCGGGCGTTCTAACGCCTTGCATCGTCGACTCCAGAAAGTTCTCCTGGTCGGGCGTTTTGAATAACTGTAATCGCCCGGCCGGGCGTTCACCAACCGACGTTTCTTTTGAAAATGCCCGGGCCGGGCATTTGAAACGCCCGATCGGGCGTTTTCTCTGTACTCGTTTTCTCCCTTCGATTTTCATGTTTCAACATTTCATGAAACAATCACCCAATGCGCAGCGGAATCAAATAACATCAAAATGAAACAATGATATTTATATTTCAATTTTGAACACTTAAAAATGGTGAATTAACCAAATCTAGATTGGCTCTGATACCAACTGTTAGCCGTCTTTACCGATTTCTATACCGAAATCACATTCTAGATTCGTATTAATTCAACCATAATATATACCACATCAAAGAGATGATTTACCAACCTCCATCCATAGCTCATATTTGATGTAGGGTGGAATTCCACGAGTTGATGTTTCCCCTAAAAGCTGCGGTTGATATTATCGTCTCTTTGGCCTTTCCTTTATGAATTCTTTTGATGGAGAAGAATTCGATATCAATATGACTTTATTGTATATAGGATTCTGTAGAGGTTTCTGTGTGTTTAAATCTGAAAATCTGATTTGTTTATATAAGATATAAGCAACCTTTCACGAAAGGTTGCATCCGTTCACGAAAGGTTGCATCCGTTCACTTATACCCTTTCATGTAAAACTCTTCAGATTTTATGTAGACTTTATTCTACAGCTTTTCATATTCTATATACTTTAATGTACACATATTTATACCATCTATGTAAGGCAAGAGAAGAGGGTTATCAATACACCTGATTCTAACTCTTTAATCGAAACCGATCCATCACGGTATCTTCTTTCATGTTAGAATCCAACTGATATATTTGAACTTGATCTTTAATATTAAACCAATATATACATAGGTCATATATAGGAATAAATATTCCTACAATTTCATCTGAGGTGTTGGGGAAGAACTCCCCTCGGTCAAATCCCTCCGAGTCATCCAGAAAACATTCTCCACGCCAGCTCAAGACTGGTCCACGTTTTTTAGAGCCCACAGTCTCTTCTTCTAACCTAGCAACTCGATCGCCAAAAGAGACAAACCTTAGAGTTTCTGATCACAACTCGCCGGCAAGTCCACTCTCTGAGGTACTAAAAATAACTAGCATCTTTTTGTTTTGTGCTCGAAGCATAAAGTGAACCGAAACACAGATTCTTCGGTATATACAAGAATCTACCACGATGCTGTAATGAAATCTTGTACCATGTGATGAGTCAACCTGCAGAAGAAGCGTCCGACCAAAGTTTCTGAGCTCGAGTTGCAGATTTTTCAGCTAGAATCTGATCTGAAAAATGTGAAGGATCAGTTATGCTCATCAGAAAAATCTAGGAAGCAAGCCCAGAGAGATGCAGAGGAATCCAACCAAGAGCTCTCAGTCCTCTCCTCGAAGCTTGAAGAATCCAAGAAGAAATTTCTAGAAATTTCAGCCACTCAGAATGCTCTCACAGTAGAGATCTCTGAGACGTGTGAACAACAAGACAGCTCACAGCAAGCTGAGCTGGAAGCTCTACAGAAGCAGCAGTTGCAAGAATCGGCTGCTTTGGCCTCTGCATTAGATGAGATCAAAAGGCTCAAAGATCAGCTGGAGATGGTAGCTGAGTCTGAAGCTCGCCACTTAGAATCTGCACAAACTGAGACGCTCGTGGTTGTGGAAGAAATGAGGAAGCAGCTAAATGAGTCCAAGAAATCTGAAGCGCAAGAACTTGTTGGTGAGACACTTATGCAGCTGGAAGCAGCCAAGAAGATGGTGGAGACGCTCAGGTCGGATGGTTGTAAAACCATAGGAGTCTACGAGGCTGCAGCCAGTGAGCTGGAGCAGTCGAAGGCTCGTGTAGAGCTTCTAGAAGAGCTTGTTGGGAAACTCAATGGTGAAGTTGAAGACGAGAAGGCAAAGGTATCATCAACTGAAGCAGAATTCGCCTCTGCAAAGCTTGAAGTGGAGCAGTTGAGATCTGCTCTAGCTGTTGCTGAGATGAGACGGAACGAGGATCAAGCTCGGAGCGCAGAGCAAGTAAAGCACGCTTGTGAGATTGTGGAACAGATCAAGTCCACATCAGGGCAGAGAGAGGCTCAGTTGGAGGCAGAGCTTCGAAAATGCAGCTATGAAATCGAGGAGCTGAGGTCAAATCTCATGGATAAGGAGACTGAGCTGCAGAGCATCTTTGAGGAGAACGACGCCCTCATAATGCAGCTGGAGAACGCGTTATCCGGCCACAGGGAGCACGAGCTGAGAGCAGAAAATGAGACTATTAAAGCACAATACCATAACATATCAGAGGAAAACAGAGCATTGAGGAAAGAAATGGAGGCTTACAATAGCACGAGGAGCGAGGCTATGTCAGAGCTAGAGGCAGCGAGAGTAGCAGAGAGGGAGGCGCTGGAGAAGGTGGGGTCCATGACAGAGGAGGTGGACAGGAGCAACAGGAAGGCAGCTCGCGTGGCTGAGCAGCTGGAGGCAGCGCAGGCAGCCAACGCGGAGATGGAGGCAGAGCTGCGAAAGCTGAAGGTGCAGTCGGATCAGTGGAGGAAGGCAGCGGAGGTGGCTGCGTCCATGCTATCTGTTGGGAACAACGGGCACGCAGTGGAGAGGATGGGGTCGATGGACAACAACTACAGCCCTCGGATGAGGAACATCACCTCGTCCTACGCGGATGATCTTGATGATGAAATGTTCAAGAAGAAGAATGTGAATGTGCTGAGGAAGTTTGGTGATGGGATACGAACTAAACAACTAAACAATAATTGCGAGCCCAATAGCAGTGACGGCCCATCAGCCCAAAACCCAAGAAAGAGTATCAGTTCGGCACAACCAAAGAGTTCGGTCACAGCCTATAGCTCGGTAAAAGCCGACCAATCGAGCTCAACTCTCAGATCGGCAAAAGCTGATCGGCAAAGTTCAGCAGTTCGGTCTCAGTATTCGACCGAACAAGGAGATAGTGGACCCATGCAGGATCTCCACGACCTCCACTACACCCACGATCTATTTAGTGGTATTAAGCAGTTATCAACCCCCCTACCAGGGCTGCAAACCACGATCTTAGTTTGAATGTATAAATAGAACTTAGATCAGATAGACCAGGGTTAAGTTCTCTAGATCCTGAATCTCATATAGCAAATCAGTATTGTAATCTGTAAGCTAGATCAAGCAATACAAATTCGCCCTCTATTCTTCCCGTGGACGTAGATTTACCTCAGTAAATCGAACCACGTAATTTTCAGTGTTGTGATCTTCATTTATTACTTGCATTTATTCCCATCAAAAATTCGCTAAATCATCACTGGCGCCGTCTGTGGGAACACAGAAAACCAAAACTGTGATAAAAGTGAGTTTTTGATCCTCTTCCACCAAAAAATGCGTACCAGATCACATAATACCCATACTTCCGTCCGTGATGAACGTGAGGAAGCTAGTCCAGCCCGTAGGTCTGGAAAACAGCCTCTGGAGAAATCTGCCTCCAGTTCTCACGGTGAAAGAACAAACCACTCAAAAAGTCATCGCACCGAGCCTCCCCAGCAGCTCGATTTGAATGAGGCTGTCAAGTTGTTCTTGGCTGAGAAGCAGGATGAGTTCTTAACATTCCTGCAAAAGAGCTAGAAGCCGGAGAAGAAAACGGCGGATTCTCCCTCCCCCTCCAGACATGAAAGTCACTACCGCAGTAGTGTCGTATCTTCCAGGAGAAAGAATCCTCACCACCGATATGTTCCTTCTCCTCCTTGTTACCGAAATCACAGGAGAACATCTCCACCATACCGTAGAGATGTCGGATTCGCTATGTATGGAGCGCTGAAGACTCCATTTTCGGATGATATCACCAGAACTCCGTTGCCACAGAATTACCGAACTCCGTCAGTGACTTATGACGGGTTAGTGGATCCTCATGATTTCCTGGGACGCTATCAGTATAATATGGCGAACCAAGGTCTCAATGAGGTTCATATGTGTAAGCTGTTTCCCGAGCTGCTCATCGGGAACGCAAGAAGGTGGTTTGATAGCCTCACTCAAGGCAGCATTAGATCTTACAGAGATCTAATGGATGCTTTTCATAGGAGGTTCTTCCAGAAAGCTGAAACCCGAATCACTTCGGCTCAGCTGCTTTCTATACGTCAAGGTCGCGATGAAAAAATTAGCGACTTCATGACAAGATTCCACAAGGAATGCCTACAAGTAGATGATCTCAATGATCTACTTGTCATTTCGGCATTCCAAAATGGAATTCTGCCAGGAGCTCTCTACAGAAAGCTCGTTGAATGCAGTCCGCAAACAGCTCAAGAGATGTGGGACATTGCGGACCAGTTTTCTCGTGCTGATGAGGCAGACCGTCGAAAACGGTCTTTAGACAGCTCTTCCAGAGGAGACAAGAGGAAGCCCGATCATAGCGATCAGGGACATCCTCGCCGAACTCCTTTTGAAAGAATTCAAAGGGCACCGGTACAAGACATATTGGGACCACGTCTCAATCCTGAGAAACCACCCGCTCAGTTCGTACCATTGAACAAGTCGAGAGCGGAAATTTTCGAACTGCATTCTGATATGTTCGAAAAACCAAAGCCGATGACGAAATTGGCCACGCGCCGAAGTCAGGATAAATATTGCTCCTTCCATCAAGACCACGGTCACGATACCGAGGAGTGTCGAAATTTGGCAGCAGGTATTGATGTTCTTGTGAAAGCAGGGACGTTAAAAAAATACCAAAGCAAGCCGCCGAAAAAGAATAAGAAACAGAGAAGTGCGAACTGCGCTCCTCAGGATCCTAAAAGGCAACAGGATCCCGAAGACGATGACGAGCCGCAATATGATGGAGTAATCCAGACTATTGACGCTCTCCCAGCCGGGAAGACTAAATCGTCTCTAAAATCAGAGCGCAGAGGCTTCAATCGAGAGGAGCCAACACATAAAAGGCTGAAGAAGGAGGAAGTAATTACATTTTCAGATGCAGATCCCGTCCCGGCCATTTCTCCTCATCAAGACGCTATTGTCATTCAAGCTGGAGTGGCAAACAAACTGATCCACAGAGTGTTTGTGGATACAGGAGCGTCGGTTAGCATTCTTTTTAAAGAATGTTTTGATAAACTGGAAGTGGATCCAGCTCGGCTCAGTCCGGCCCCACTTCCTCTGAAAAGTTTCGCCCAGGAGGACACCCGCCCTGAAGGTATTATCAGCCTTCCGATTACGGTAGGAAGAGCGCCTACTAGCTCCAGTACGGTGATCGAGTTTTTTGTGGTGAAAGCTCGATCCCCGTATAACATTATACTGGGAAGAGACTGGCTCAACACAGTTCGGGCCATTTGCTCTACTTATCACCTCACAATCAAGATCCCCACTAAAGGAGGGATAGCAGTCATCCGAGGTGATCAAAAGAGAGCAAAAGAATGTTTGCAGATTGCGCTTAAAAGTGCCGAACAATCAGATCGGCACCATCAAGCATAGCAATCACAGCAGCCGGAGTCAGAGGCAGGCGAAATGAACGAAGTCACACCGGAGCCGAACTCGATGAAAGTTCAGTTATACGAAGATGATCCATCCAGAACGGTCAAGATCGGTTTCGCGGGAACACCTCTACTCCGGGAAAAGACCATCCAGCTCCTCAAAGAGTACAAAGATGTCTTTGCGTGGTCTCCGTTGGACATGACTGGAGTGTCTCCCGAGGTAATTACACATCGGTTAAATATTGATCCTTCAGTCCGGCCTATAAAACAGAAGCAAAGACTCTTTGCGGCAGAAAGAAATCAAGTCATCCATGACGAAGTCCGCCAATTACTGAAAGCGGATGTATTATTTGAAGTAAAATATCCTTCTTGGGTGGCCAATCCTGTGATGATCAAGAAAAAAGAAGGAGGATGGCGGATGTGCATAGATTTTACGGATCTAAATAAGCACTGTCCTAAAGATTGCTACCCCCTTCCCAACATAGATAAAAAAGTAGAAGCTCTGATAGGCTTCGAAATTTTCTGTTTTCTTGATTTGTATAAAGGATACCACCAAGTTTTAATGGATGAGAATGATGCTTCAAAAACGGCTTTCATTACTGACTTCGGTATTTTTGCTTATAAAAAGATGCCATTTGGTTTAAAGAATGCCGGAGCCACATATCAAAGGATGGTAGATAAGCTATTTCGGCACCTGATCGGAAAAGAGGTTGAAGTATATGTTGACGACATAGTTGTTAAAAGCAGAAGCACTTCGGAGTACGAAAACAATCTCAAATCCACTCTCGACGTGCTCAAAAAAGCCAACCTCAAACTCAATCCCCAAAAATGTACCTTTTTGGTAGATTCGGGAAAATTTCTGGGTTGTTGGGTTTCAAAGGAAGGACTCAAGGCAAATCCCCTAAAGGTTCAAGTTGTTCAGAACATGGCAATGCCGAAGTCCATACATGATGTGCAAAGGCTAACTGGATGTCTAGCCGCACTGAATAGATTCCTTTCCCAAGCAGCCGAAAAGCAAATGCCGTTCTTCAATGTTTTGAAGAAGGCACCAAAGTTTGAGTGGGGAGCCGAACAGAAAAAGGCTTTTGACGAACTCAAAAGTTATTTAACCGAACTTCCTACTCTCTCTGCTCCAACAGATGCCGAAGTGATATTCTTATATTTAGCAGCATCAGATCAAACCATTAGCGCGGTGCTTGTACGAGAAGAAGGCCTAAAACAGCGTCCTATCTACTTTACAAGCCGAGCATTAAGAGGTCCCGAAACAAGGTATCAACCTCTGGAAAAAATTGCTCTGGCATTAGTAAATGCAGCAAGGAGACTGCGGCCATATTTCTATGCTCACAAAGTATGCGTCTTAACCGATCTTCCACTTCGGCAAGTTTTGACTAAGCCAGAAGCATCAGGCAGAATTGCCAAGTGGGCCATAGAGTTGGGAGAACATTCAATAGAATATCTACCTCGGAAAGCCATCAAGGGACAAGCCTTGGCAGATTTTCTTGTAGAGGCAAAGTTCGATCAGGCAATCCCTATTATTGCCGAACAGAAAAATCCTACCAATGATGAACTAACACAGCCCCAGAAACCCGAAGTAGAGCCGCCGGACTGTTGGATTGGATTCGTAGATGGAGCTTCGAATAAGACAGGAAGTGGAGCTGGTATTCTACTTATCGCTCCCGACGGACACGAAGTAACTTATTCACTTCGGTTCTTATTCCCAACCACTAATAACGAAGCCGAATACGAAGCCCTTCTTGCCGGACTTCAGTTAGCGCAATGTCTACTTGTCAAATCTCTCAAAATTCATTGTGATTCACAAGTCATAGTGAATCACATGCTGGGTACAAGTGAAGCCCGTGGAGAAAAGATGAAAAAATACTTGGACAAAGCGCAAAGTATTAGCCGAAATTTCTCTTATTTTCGGATAATCCGCATTCCCAGAGCGGGAAATAGCCGAGCAGATACTTTAAGTAAGTTGGCCTCATATCCGAGCTCAAAGGTGGAGGAATTGCCGCGCAGAAGCATTGTTGAAGCTGAAGTACACTCAGTAACCAGTTCACCAAACTGGATGACGCCAATATTAAAGTATCTAGATCAAGGACAACTGTCCGAGGATAAGAGAGAAGCAAGGAAAATCACATGCCGAGCACGTCGGTATGAACTTCATGAAGGAGTCCTATATAGAAAGTCCTACCTTCAACCGTTATTGCGATGTGTAGGACCAGAAGAGACGGATTACATCCTTAGAGAAGTTCATGAAGGATCTTGCGGTAGCCACATCGGAGCTAGAGCATTAGCTAAAAAAGTTCTGAGATGGGGATATTATTGGCCAACTTTGGTACAAGAAGCAGTACAGCTAGTTAAGAAATGTACGAAATGCCAAATCCATGCAAATATCCCAAGGACGCCGCAGACTGATCTATGTGCTATGCAAAGCCCTTGGCTTTTTATGCAATGGGGCATAGACATAGTAGGACCACTACCACAAGCTCCCCGGCAAATGAAATTCTTGATCGTTGCCGTGGATTACTTCACAAAGTGGGTGGAGGCTGAACCATTAGCTACGATAACAAGCTCAAAGGCATTAGATTTTGTCTGGAAGAACATAGTTTGCCGATTTGGCATACCCCATATCCTTATTTCAGATAATGGGACTCAGTTTACTGACAAAACATTCAAGAATTGGTGCCAAGAGTTGAATATTCAACAGCGGTTCACTTCAGTCTCTCACCCACAAGCAAACGGACAAACGGAAGTAACAAACCGTACTTTGGTGAAAGGATTAAAAACTCGGTTAGAACAAGCCAAAGGACAATGGGTAGAAAATCTTCCTCAAGTCCTATGGTCTTACCGAACTACACCAAAAACCTCCAACGGTGAAACTCCGTACAGTCTAGTGTACGACACTGAAGCCGTAATTCCGGTTGAGATCGGCATACCCAGCCCCCGAACCCTTAATTTCTCAACAGAACTGAATGACGACGGACTGAGAGCCGAACTAGATCTTGCCGAAGAAAGAAGAGAATTGGCCTTCATAAAAGAAGCCAAGTACAAGGAGCAAGTAACCCGGTATTATAACCAAAGGGTGAAAAAGCTGCAGTTTCAAGTGGGAGATCTCGTATTGAGAAACAATGAAGTAAGCCGAGCAGAAAAGCTGGGCAAACTTGAACCCACATGGGAAGGTCCGTATCGGGTGTCAGAAGTCCTGGGAAAAGGGTCTTATAAATTAACTCACATGTCAGGAGAACAAGTACCCCGAACATGGCATATTTCCAACCTCAAGAAGTTCTATTTGTAAGAGACAAGGTCCGGTCAGTCTTGTGTCTAGTTCGGTCCTAAGGTTATGTGCTTTCATATTTTTATTGTTCTTTATACTTGTCGTTTTTTTTAAAAAGGTTAAAATCTTTTTCGTCCTTTTTATTTGTCTCTCTATGTGCGTTTTGTCTCTTACAAATGTTACTGAGGTATATTGTTCCTTAAAGGCTGATCCCCTTTTTTTAGATCATGTATTAAAGACAATTGTGAGTCCAAGCTTCTAAGGAAGATACAAGATTCCACAATTCAGCTTAAGAAACAAGCAATTCGTCTGAAACGAACTGCAATAAGCCGAAAACCACTCCGGTTAACTAGGGAAAGTCCAATCCAAGCGATAAAACTCGCCAAATAAGGACACTAACTAAGTCCGGTCAAAGAAGAGTTTACTTCATAAGACCGAGGACGAGTACAATAAATGAAATAAAAAATCGCTGAACTGTAAATACGCAGTGATAGAAGCGAAATGAAAAAATTTCATTTACTAAGTCTTGTTGGGCATACAATTCCGCTGCCCTACGAGAATGCGTTACACTATTACAAAGGACTATTCTACTGTCTACGATTGCTAAAGTTGAGCCACCTATCCGAAAAATCCTCATGATGCTGAGTTCGGGCGTTCCGAGCAGTTGAAGAATAAGTAGGTGGACGAGATGCTCTGATCGACCTACCGCCTCTTCCCTGAGTCCGGGAAGTTCTAGCACCTCGGCGGCGAAGAGTCTCTTCACGAAGCATTCGCTGATCTTGCTCACTCATATTCACAACTCCTCTACGAACTTCAGGGCGTTCTTGTCTTGACGTTTCCGGTTGCTCCTGAGTCCGTTGCTGATTTGGAGTAGAATTTTGAGTAAGTGGATTAGAGGTTTGAGTTGGAGTGTGAGCATCTGTTAGCGGGAAACGGCTAAGGAATCTCTCGATTGAGGGACGCCGGGAAAGAATGATGTCGTACAGAGAAGCCAAGCGCCGCAATGATTTCACAACTTGTTGGCAAGCCGAGCTCTCCAGCACATTGTTCTTCCGGAGTACATGAAGCCTCTCCCACAGTTCATCAACTTGATTCTGAACTTCAGATATAGTCATTCCCCCGCGCCCGCAGATGAAACCTTCATATGCAGTCCTCTCAGCGATGACAGTATTCAG
Organism: Salvia splendens; assembly: GCF_004379255.2. NCBI lineage: Eukaryota > Viridiplantae > Streptophyta > Magnoliopsida > Lamiales > Lamiaceae > Salvia > Salvia splendens. The sequence continues at coordinate 8,294,497 of NC_056038.1, forward strand.
CTCGGCCTCCAGATCTTTCTTTATGGACTCTAAGTCCTTATTGTTGGACTCCAGCTCCACTAAACGAGCCAAGAGTTCATCATACTTCATCTGGTCATCTATAGCTTTTTTCTCAGCTTCATTTAAAGCCAAAGAGTATAGCCGCTTCCAGTGAAGTACCTCCAGCTCCTTAGAGTTAAGAATACGAAGCAGCTATGTCAGTTCGGCATTTCAGTTTACCGAGCAGGCAGTAAACCACAATAGGAGTAAAAGAGATTAAGAAAAGCTATAAGGAAGACACGAGTGTAGAAAGAAGAATTTTTTTCATTCACAAGAAAAAATTTACACAAGGAGGGCTTCAAGGCCATTTTACAAATAGAAAGAAAGAAACTAAACTAAGAGAAGGGAGACGAAATCATACTCCGCCAGTTTCGTCTCCGGCTTCCCTGTGGGTTTCAGCTTCTTTCTCCTTGTCGACCTCGGTCTCAGCCTCGGCCTCCCTCCTCCCTCCCTCCTGCTCGGCGCCCCCATCGCCGATCTGCTGCACCTCTTGCTCGGCGTGCCCGTCGCCGGTCTGCTGATCCTTCTGCTCGGTCTCCTTGCCGGCCTCATTTTCCTGCTCACCCTCTTCTTTGAAAATTGAAGCGGGTGAAACAGGCCCCAAGGAGGCAAAGATGGCCTCCATGTTCTCGTCACGGTCAGCACGGCAATTACGGACTCGTTCAGCAGAAAGCAGGACCGATGAAGACGCAAGCTCCTCAAGGAGCGGCAGACTCTGGAGACGCGCTGCAATCTCTCGGCCATACAGCGGCAAGACGACTTCGGGTTCCTGCTCAACATTATCGGTCATCAATTTCAGCAGATCACCGATAAGGGCCGAAAATTGATTGCTCAAAAAGAGTTTCTCCGTGTAAACACGGAGAGCCTCCCCCTGAGCAACCACGGCAGCCGCCTCCCTCTGTTTCGACCGCTCTCTCTGGATGACGAGCTGGTCTTTGGCACGCTGGGCTTCATCCTGAGCCGAGATCATAGCGGCCCTTGCCCTCTCAAAGTCTGCCCGAGCCTGTTCGGCCTGGTGACGAGCAGCATTCAAATTCCTCTGCATCTCATCATAATCGCTGGACGCTTTAGAGAGTTCAACTGTGACGAGTTTGCAGAGCATATTGTTCCTCTGAAAATGGAAAAAGGAAAAAGTCAACAGAGGGGCCACAAAAAAAATATAGGAAAGAAGCAAAGCCAGAAAATCAAGAAGAAAGTTCACCTCTACAAAGTCCTTTGGCCATAAAAAGGGCTCAGAGATATGTTCCGAAGTGGCCGTAACCACTCCTGATCCATAACCCCCCTGGACAATGTCTCTCTCTGGCGCTTTTGGGGGTTTCTGAGTCTTCGCCTTCCCCCTTGCCGAGGTCGATCCCGGCTTTTTTGGATCCGAAGACTGACTCGAAGAGGTCTTCTGCCTCTTCGGATTCTTCTCGGCATCAGACGCCGAGCTGGTGGTTTTCTGTTTCTCCGGCTCCTTTGATTCGGAGGATTTGCGACCAAGCTTGCTTAGCATGTTCACTGCCAAAAAGCAAGAAAACAAAGTTAGTTTTCGCCGCTAAAGCAGTAAAGCATAAAAAAGAAATCCTCACCCTCAGTCTCTTCGTCCGAAGACGAGGAGTCGAACACGAAGTCACCCTTGACGAGCTCAGATTCCAAATACTGTTTCCTAATCATGGGAATCTTATTGAGCCCGCCCTCGAGCTCGTCCAACGGTTCTACCCGAGGATGAGGAATTACGGACTTCGGCCCTCTCCAGGAAAAGTCCGGAGCCGCTGTCCTATTGTAAAAAAAGAAGCGATTTTTCCACATCGGCCATTTGGTTTTACAGAAGGCTCTAAAGGGCTGTAAAGGGATCAAGTAAAACCAGGATCCCTTTCTCTTAAACTGAAAGAAATTAAGGATTGCCCTCAGAGACAGATCCTTTTCTAGTCTACGCAGCTCGGCAGCAAAGGCCGATAAGTGCCTCCAAGAATTTGGAGTCACCTGACCTAAAGGAAGTTGGAAAAAATCAAGAAGCTCTACAAAGGCGGGGGGAAGAGGGAAACGAAGCCCGCATTCTAAGCAGGCTTCGTAAACGGTGGCATAACCCTCCGGCGGCGAGTTAGCCCTATGAGTGTCGTCGGGAATCACCACTAACCCCCCAGGAAGAAAATATTTTCTGTGTAAGGATATCACGGTATCCTTACTCAAAATGCTGTGAAAATATTCTACCGTCTTCTCCCCGGACTTTTTCCGGCCAGAAGATCCCTTACCCCCCTTCCTACCACTACCTGATTCAGAAACAGTTTCAGAAGAAGAAGACATGATTCTTACTCTTTGATGGTCGAAAGTCTCTGAAGAAATTCTTGAAGAAGCGGAAGAAAATTTTACGAAAAAGAGAGAGAATGCAGAAGAAATAATCGCAAAAGTGTTCCAATGATGAAGAAAGGAAATAGTTATCAGATTCGCAGAGGCGTTTCAAATTCGTCGCACCGTTTCAAATCCCACTTTTTCCGGATTCTCTGGCCGTATTTGCTGTCACATTTAATGCAGACACGTGCAGAGCACGTCCCCTGACGTCAGCCTCCCCCTTACACTTATCCAAAATGCTGAAGTGATTCACTTCGCTTTTCGGGGGGGTGGTGATGGGATACGAACTAAACAACTAAACAATAATTGCGAGCCCAATAGCAGTGACGGCCCATCAGCCCAAAACCCAAGAAAGAGTATCAGTTCGGCACAACCAAAGAGTTCGGTCACAGCCTATAGCTCGGTAAAAGCCGACTAATCGAGCTCAACTCTCAGATCGGCAAAAGCTGATCGGCAAAGTTCAGCAGTTCGGTCTCAGTATTCGACCGAACAAGGAGATAGTGGACCCATGCAGGATCTCCACGACCTCCACTACACCCACGATCTATTTAGTGGTATTAAGCAGTTATCAACCCCCCTACCAGGGCTGCAAACCACGATCTTAGTTCGAATGTATAAATAGAACTTAGATCAGATAGACCAGGGTTAAGTTCTCTAGATCCTGAATCTCATATAGCAAATCAGTATTGTAATCTGTAAGCTAGATCAAGCAATACAAATTCGCCCTCTATTCTTCCCGTGGACGTAGATTTACCTCAGTAAATCGAACCACGTAATTTTCAGTGTTGTGATCTTCATTTATTACTTGCATTTATTCCCATCAAAAATTCGCTAAATCATCATTTGGTGTGCTATGGAAGAAGCCTCAGAAATAAGGGTAGAGTTGATGAATATTGTTGTGAGGTGATGGATGACCTCTGTGTTTTCTTTCTTAGAACACTTCTTTTTAGGGGTATTTGGTTGAAGATATGAATTAACATGAATTCAATGATGTTTATTTCAGTGCAATTAACATAGTAGTTGCCCTCTCACTTTTTATAACACCTAAGAACACTTCTTTTTAGGGGTATTTGGTTGAAGATATGAATTAACATGAATTCAATGATGTTTATTTCAGTGCAATTAACATAGTAGTTGCCCTCTCACTTTTTATAACACCTATATTCTTTTGTGAGTGAGACCATCTAAAATATTAAATCTTCTATTTCCAATTATGATACTTTATTTCACGAGTTCCATAACTGGTTATTTGGTCTTATGATGCATAGAGTATTCTGAGAGGCAAAGAAAGAAAAAACTAATGAAATACTACCCAGAGTTTAGGCCTAATTTTGTGTGATAGTATCTTTACTTCCATAGTCCATTTGTCTGAAAATTTCTAAGTTTTTTAGTTAAACATGTTTTGATTACAAATTTGGAGTTTAGTAGTAGAACTCTAAAATTGAGATTACCATGACCCCAAAAACAAATAAAACTGTTACATAGTAATGTACTCCTATTACTACTATTGTTTATTTTCTATTTTAGCAGAACAAGTGTATAGAAATACCCAACAAAAACATCAAAGCAATTCTTACTGCGCTTTCAAAAATAATATTAGGCCCATTAGTATTATGAATTGTGGAAGCATTGTATTCGAATCTGTTTCATAGCAAACGACATTATAGTACTTTTTTTTATTAATCAAAATCCATATATATTCTTTTTTTTTTGAAGAAAAAATCCATATATATTCTAAAAATAAATTATTGGTACGCATTTTTTAAGCTTTTCGCTAATAATCTTATTTTAGTTTTCCATATATTTTAACTGATTTTTTTCAACGGCCCTTCTTAATGTATAGTTCTTTAATTTGCAGTATTTTTTTAAATCAATTTATTTAAATTTTTTATTGAATAACCTACACGATGTATTTAGGGCTGGCAAAATATACCGTAATACCGAAATACCGCACTTATCGTACCGAAAAATACCGAAAATACCGAATTTGCGGTATGCCGCAAGTTGCGGTACGGTATGATACCGTACCGATAGATTTCGGTACGGTAAAGGTATAGATTTTCCTATACCGCGGTATACCGCAATATACCGCATTTACACTATTTGCCAAAAATTTGATATATATGTTGTATTTAAAATTTATATAAAAAATAGTTGATATGCTAAAATTCCTAACCCTACTTTCATATTTTAGTTCAGCCGCCCCCAACCCCAAACACACATATGCAAAGATGCAAATGAAGTCCAATGTATAGATTTGATTATGGTGTAGTTTTAATCTTTTGGATATTATTTAAATAAGTGAAATTTTATTTTAAATATTTGGCTATAATAGAATTTTTTGGGTACAAAACACAAGTATTACGGTATGCCATACCTTATTTTGGTATATCGTACTCGGTATGCCATACCTTATTTCGGTATAATGTAAAAGTACGGTATACCGCAATACGATATGGTATACCGCATAGACGGTATGGTAACGGTATCGGAAATAATCATACCGAATTTTGCGGTATACCGCAATGAGGTATACCGAAAAATTCGGTAAGGTATAGGTATGACATTTTCTCATACCGCAATTTACGGTACGGTATGCGGTATGACATTTTGAGTGCGGTATACCGTACCGTGCCACCCCTAGATGTATTAGCGCTCTTTAAGCCCCTACGCTATTTTTGGCAAAACATATCTTTAAGCCCCTACTATGCTATATTTTTCATCAAATTCTCATACACTTTTTTTTAGTAGGTCCTCGTAATTTTTATTTTGTCGTATGGGTAACGATAGTGAACTTTTCCATTTCCATCAGTTACTATAAGTTTTATTTGAATCAAATTCCATCTCATATAATATAACCAAATAAAATCTTCTCTGCAATTATTCACCTATTTTCGTATTTTTCTCCAAAACAAAACAACCCAGTTTTTTAAATGCAATTGTTCATCGATTGTCAACACTTTATAGAATTAAATCCTAATGAATTTGGTTCATTTATTTTTTTTTTCTTCTTTTAATTTTGCTTCAGATTCTTTTCTTGGTTAATCTCCATATTGATTTGTCATAAAAAAAAAGTTTACGCCAAAAAATTTCAAATTGATAATGATATTAGGAATTCGTATATATTTCCAGCAAATATTATTTGGAATTTATTTGAACAATTAATGATTGACAATGTTATTATGAAATAGTAAACGAAAACTGTTAAATAAATAAATAAATAAGTGAACTATAAACCTACTACCCATAAAATAGGGTTTGTATCTTTTTAGTACTCAACATTTACAAAATCACATTTTCAGTCAAACAGTTTTATAAATCCCAAATTCAATCCCGATTTTCAATATTTTACCCTTCAGCCCTTAAGGGGTGTATTTATCCATTTAGCTTGATTTTAAGTGAGTTAGAGCACCAAACTTGTGATTTTTGAATGTTTCTATATTTCTGTTATGATTTTTTAAGGACTAAAAATCTTTGTGGTAATTATAAAATCTTTGTATACTATCTCAACACAAATTACTATTTAAATCTTTGTAGGGGTATCTAAAAACAAATTATTTAAATCTTTGTAGTATTATTTAAATTATTGCATTACAATCGGAAAATTAATATTGTATTTGTAATATTATTTAGAAAATATTGAATGGTTTACTTTTAAAGCATTTATTTTTAGTTTAATGCATGATTGCAATAATAATTTAATTTAGAGTAAAGGACATTTTTGATTCTAAACGTATGGCCGAAATACCAATTTGGTCCAAAACATTCACTTTTTGAAAAACGGGTCCATAACATATGAAATTCGTGTCATTTACGTCCATTTTTTACGGTCAACCGTCGATTAACACAATTTTGACCCGATTAAGCTAATTTTGACCCGATTAAGCTTATTAATTATTTTTTTAAAAAAAAATTGAAAATGCAAAATTGAATATGAAAACGTAAAATAAAAATCGAAGTATCGTGATTTCTCCCTTTCTTTCTTCTCTTTCTTTCTCAAGAACCCTAATTCAGCTCTTTCTCAGCAACACCACCATACGTCGTCCGACCCATCGGATATGGCCGAGTCAAGGTGCAGTAGGGGTTCCGGTGATGGCGGCGGCTCGCGAGATCTTCGATTTAGTTAGGTTTTTTGCAATTGCAAGAAGGTGGCGTCGCTTCGTATAGTCACCAACCAAGCAAAACCGACATGGGGGAAGCTTTACTTTATATGTGAGAGCAAGGAATGTTGTTTCTTCAAGTGGTGTGAGCCAATTCATGAAGTCGAAGGTTGTTCTTCGTCAACCTCAGTGGGTGGTTCCGATTTTGAGGGTTTAGCACTGAATTTATCCGAAATAAAGGATAAAATTGAGAAATTGGTGAATGTCGTGTCTTATTGTCTATGGTTTGTTGTTGTTGTAACAATTGTTTGTGTATTCAAGTGTTGATGGATTTGAATGCAAAATCCTTATTTTGAATGATGAATTTTGGATTTTTGATGTATTTTGAATCTGAATTGAATTTTGAATTGAATTTTGAATTGAATTTTGAATGATGAATTTTGGATTTTGAATCTGAATTGATTTTGAATGCAAGAAAACATACAACTTCATAAACGTCAAAGTAATCCATGATATTCATAATCAAGATCAAATCGATCCTGAAAAAATAATAATAAGCTTAATCGGGTCAAAATTAGCTTAATCGGGTCAAAATTGTGTTAATCGACGGTTGACATCAAAAATTGACGGCACCGTAAAAAATGGACGTAAATGACACGAATTTCATATGTTATTGACCCGATTTTCAAAAAGTGAATATTTTGGACCAAATTGGTATTTTGGTCATATGTTTAGGATAAAAAATGACCTTTACTTTTTATTTTAAGAAGAAAAAAATATTTATTTTAATAAAATATGACAGTTTGGATATCATTTAAGATGACATTATGTATATAGATGAGACAATAAAAAAAATAAAAATTTAAGATTTAATATTTGAATTTTAAACTTTATAGAATAAATTAAAATTTAATCAAATTTTATGATTTAAATGACTATCGATCCGTATTTTAATGATGCAAAGTATGTGCTAGCGTTCTCATTCGACGAAGAGCTGTATTATAGAGTATGAAATTAGCAGTAGAATGCAAATAAATAATTAATGGTTTATTCCCATAAGATAATCTATCCTGATATTTATAGAGACATGTTTTTCCCTAAGTCATTACATTACTGACAACATTATTCCATAGACTTTTGTTTCACGCCCAAATCTTCTGTTGGATTTGGTTTGTCCGAATCGCGCAAGACTCTAGCCTTAATTTGCTGAATTTCTATGTCATTGGGACTAGTGAACCACAATTATCATTTAATTAATCTCTAATCAACATTCCATTTTCCGGTTCCCATTTAATAATTCACTAAGATCTACCTCTAAACAATAAACCATCATTACATTATCTCTTGAAAGCAACATTGTTTACCATTATCTTCCAATCAAAAACACTTCCAATTTCAAGATCTTGTTTCACATTGTCAAATTCCATTTCCTCAAAAGAGGCAAACAGATCAGCCTGCGTTACTTCAACTGTTTCTATTGTATTTAGGGGATTAAATAACGACAATAAATAAAGAACAAGAAATGAAATTCCATTAGCTTGTCGTCAAACAAATAAATGTAGACAGTCAACAAAAAAAAGAAGACGATTCAAGTGAATCAATTCCCTCTTAGTACAATACAGATCACAAATCCACATCATTAAAATTAATTAAACTTTCCCCTTAAGTTAAACACTTGAGAAGTAAAACTCTATCCTTTTTTTCTTCTTTCCCCAAACCCTCGCTAGCAAAAACTATAACCCACTCAAATTCCCAATCTAAACAATTACAATTATTCTTGATGCAACAAGAATAATTGTAATTATTTAAGGGGCTTCCCCCGCCCTCTTATGTAAGAGGGCTATTGAGAAGCCCCTGCCAATTGGATGACCCGATCCCGTTCCAATTAAGTCTGGTCGCGGAATCGAGATCCGACCCATTGCCATCCCCGACACCCATATTTTGCCACGGGAAACCCCACAATATCCTCCCGTCCCCGTCCCTCCCTCCGCGCATCTCCTGCTTCACCGTCGCCACGGCCACGGCCGCAGACGCCGTCGTGGAGACCGCATACTCCCCATACGTAGGCATCCCCATGTTGTGGGCCCCACTACTCATCATCCCATTCTGATCATCATAGTACAAATTCTGAAGCCCATTCCCACCGCTCGGATTCTCAAGAAACCCACTACTTCTGATGGCATCAAACAGCCCAGAAGAGCTGCCGAGGGCTTGGGAGTGGCCCCAGGTGGAGAAATCATGATCCTCTAACCCTAAATGGGCGGAATTCTGCTGCTTCTGGAGAGTGGCGATGGCGAGATTGAGATCGTTGGAATCGTAGGGGAGAGGAGGCATGGATGGGATTGGGGTGGGGAGGGGGTGGTCCTGGGTTCGCTTGGAGGAGGAGGAGGAAGAGGAAGTGGAGGAGGATCTCTTGTTCTTGCGGCAGCCTCCGCCGACGGGGACGTTGCGGAGGGTGCCGCCTTTGGTCCAGTATCTTCGGCAGGATTTGCAGAAGTATCTGGGCTGCGAGAGGCTGTAGTTGTTGTAGTAGCAGAATTTGGTGTTGGCGGAGTCGCATCGAGGGCATTTTAGAGCCTGCATATCAGCTGGCCTTGCCTTCTTGTTTCCATCTTGCTGCTTGCACGCCACCATGCTTTCTAAACCCATTTCCTGATTACATTTTCCATCTAATTGAGTCAATATTAATCTCACCCAACTTCCGACATTCATAAATACTGTATCTCAATCAAGAAAACATATGTATTGCATTCTAATTCTAAAATTAGGGTTCCAATTTCAAGGAATTAAAAGAAGAAAATGAAGTCAGGTGACATTAGAATTATACAATCAGAAATTTCGAAAATTTTAAAGGCTTTTCGTTTAAAATCAAAGAAGGTGCTTTTTTTCCATCAAGTATGGAAGTTCATTTGCCATGAAGAGAAATCAGATACATTGAATTGATTGACTGATCAACATATACACATTACAAATCAGAAAGCATATTCATATTTGAAAGAAAATTAATTGCACCTGGAGATGGAGCTGTGTGCTTGAAGAATCCATCCCACCATGCAACACTTGTGTTTCTTCTTCTTCTTCTTCAAACCAAAGGCAAGCAAAAATAGGAAGAAATTGATGGAAGAGAAAGATGAGAGGGAATGTGTATAAATAGAAGAAGGTTGGGGGGGAAAAAAAGAGAGAAAGAAAAACGCAGACTAGTAGTACAAACTGCAGCAAGCCACACACATATATATATTCGGATTGAGAGAGCGAGGACAAAGTGGGCTGTCGTTAATAGTTTAGGGGAGAGAAGGAGAGTGAGAGTAATGATTACGAGATTGTGGTGGGGATGTGTGTCAGTAATATGTGGGTGTTGGCACGCAAGAGAGAAACGATAAAAAGCAGTCTACATTTCAATTCCGAATTGTGGGTCCCCAGCGGCGTGGGAAGGCAAACTACTTGGTGGACCCCACCCCCGTGGGCCCGGCCCGATGCTCTTCGGGCTCTCAATTTCCAATTCCAATTCCTCGCCGCGGCATGTCGGATTCAGACAACCGCTATACTACTCTATAACTAGTGCTACTACTCTAAGTACTTGTCTTGTACTCCCTCCGTCCCGTGCTACTCGCACGTTTGCTTTTCGGCTCGTCACAAAGTCCTTACACTTTTTATAATTTAAGTTAGAATTAATGCATTTAATTAATATGTTAGTTTAAGTTAAGAGCTCTTTTATTAAGTGATGTCTCATTACACCTAAAATTCTTTTTTAATTACACAAAAAATCAATCCCAAATTTACGGCCTAAAATGAAAAGTGCGAGTAGCATGGGACGGAGGGAGTATTAATCACCTCGAATTTCATTGTCTCTATTCAATTCCAATGTGCCCTATTTCTCTCTACCATATATTGAAAATTGATGCCATATTTATATAATTACGACATTGCAATTAAAATAATATTAACAATATTACACATGAGACCTAAACAAAAAAAAAACCAACAACAACATAGGATACTTTGTAAGTATGGCGGTGACTGATATCAGTAGGTTTGTACAGGTGTTGTGGAGGATATGGTATATGGATGCTTCGAGAAAAGAAAACATAGAATACCCCATCATTATATACATGATTGTATTTGTATTTGTATTTATATTATAGTCGTCATCATTAATATTAGGTCTAAACTGTGACAGTGCTAATAGACGTAATTAGTGATTTCAATCATTTTCCCTTATGTTCGATCGAATATGAATTGTTTCCAAACAAAGGTTGCTCCATATATCCGACACGTGCAACCTAGCTATGTTTTGAATGGACAAATCTGTACCTATTTTTGTACACCTCACATAGTTTATGTTATTTTATTTGTTTTCTATTTTCGGATAGACGTGAATCCTAATATATACACAACCAATATTACATGTGATGTGACCATCTATGTATATAGCACATGAGTATAAATTAATATATATGGTGTTGAATTAGGTTTTCCTAGTTGTTATAATTAATATGAAGCATATGTATTATGAGACTTTATACTAGTATATATACTAATTAATGAAAGTATTGTTACTTTTGAATTTTGTAATGCAAAGCTAGCTGATCAAGATTCTATACAGCTATGTACATAAATATTGATATTTGATTTGTCAAATCTTGTCACATGCATCTAAAAAGTAGATATAAATTGAATCTCCACACAGAAATCAACATGCTATTCGATCCATCACAAATCTTAATTTTACTTCACAAAAACATAGAAGGCCATTTTTCACCATTTGTGGGATGCCCTCTTTTACTATATATTTCCCCTTTTATTTACATTCTCCATTTCAAATGAAAAGTTTGTCTTAGTGAATGAGAGGAAAAGGGGTTTTGAAGCTAAGTAATTAACAACATCCACATAGATCAAATCCATTTCAAAATATTTATGCTGCATTAATAGAAGACCATACAAACTCTTTTTCCATTGAGTTTGTGTTTGATTCTTAATTCAACGACGAACCTACTCACTCTCACATGCGGGTAAATGAAGAATCATTCAACAACATTGATAATTAAGATTTAACTTTAGATTTAAAAAATCACATTTCTTGTCTTGATTTTTATGTCTATTCTTAATTTATCCACGTGCTCCCACGCGAGTAACTGATGAGTCATTTTACGAACATGTGTTATTCTTACATTCATTAAGAGCAGATGACTATTCTTTACTATGTTCAACTTCAATGAGATAAATTAACGGAAAGATAAAGATAAATAACTACAATATTTATCTTTTCTTCGCACAAACTCATTATCCATCATAAAATGTATATGCTATTCTTACAACTAACTTAACATGATCACTCAATTTTAATGAACTTAACTCATGACATCACATCCTTGTAACACATATGAGTAGTAATGTTCAAGTAACGAATGATTGGTTATTTTTCCTTATCCATTAAGATAACAAATAAGCAACACATGCATTCCACTTATATTACATAATCAACCAATCCAAATAAAAAGAAGAGTAGCAGGTGATCTAGCTACCACTTAGCCAGTCAGCAAAACACACACATATATATATTAATAGTACTCACTCCGTCTCTGAAAATTTGTCACCTATTTCCTTTTTCGTCCGTCCCTAAAAATTTGTCACCTTTCACTTTTACCATTTTTGGTAGTGGACCCCATATTCCACTAACTCATTCCCACTCACATTTTATTATAAAACTAATATATAAAAGTAGGACTCATATGCCACTAACTTTTTCAACCCACTTTCTATTACATTTCTTAAAACCCGTGCCGGGTCAAATGGTGATAAATTATGGAGGACGGAGGAAGTACTATACTATATTAATAGTATATAGTGGAGTACTATTATTAATATGTTTGTGTTTCCCAATGTACAGATAAATCTGAAGGGACCAAGATTCTTGGAATGTAGGAAAATCAATGCCAACCAACAAATATTCTAATATTGTCATCACCTGTCACTGCATTCTCTCTTGGGATCCCATGAAAACGGATTGTAGTTTGCTTCCCTCTCCATATTTTCAAAGGGCCAAATAATTGCTCCATTGAATAATTACTTATTATACTAAGTAAATGTCGATTTCTTTTTTCTAATGAATATGAACTCTACTTTTCCAAGTGGTTTGAAGTTCGAACTAACCCGACACATTCATATATGATATTTGTACTAAATTAGTATTAACATTCATTATTGGTCAAGAAAGCTATTATCATCGAAGAAAAAAGAAGATGTCTACATTTAGGAGGATAAGAAAGAAAACAGAGGAATTGAAAATATGAAAAGATGATAGGGTTTGGAATTAGATTGGTGAGATTAATCAAGAAACCCTACTTTTGGTGAAGAAATAATTTGTAGGGGGCTCACATGTACCACATGTAAGATAACGTGGGACCAGATGCAATCAGTATCAGTCAAATCAGTTGACCGGTCAAAATTTTGGTTTTTTCGGCCAAATAAAATAAAATAAAAAATAGTGGAGAGGCAAAGTGAAAGCTGAGATGGGAAACTGTGCCTTTGATAATACTATATGGCATGCTATATCACCGAAGAAAAGAATATGCTTTGGAAACTCTATAAAATCTTGAAGCTTCTGTATAATAGTACTAGAATTTTAATTGGATTGTTACACATGGATGGACCATGTATACCCCACTTTTTTGAAAACAAATTTCTACCAAACGTATAGTTATCTTCTTGTAGGGTGACCTTGTTAGGATTAAATTTATATTTCATGCCTAAGTTGTGACTACTTTTATACTCCATATACTCCTAGTAAAATACATATGAGCTTCCTCATAAGTGTTTTGATAATTGGTAGATTTAACAGTCTCGATACAATTACGTTAACAACTTTTATAGAAAAACATATGGACTACTATTACTTTTGAAGGGGAGTAATTAAATTATATATACTCGAGCTCAACCTAACCCGAAATTATCAGGTTCTTATATAAATCGTTGATTTGATAAGGACACAAATCTAATAAGGCTTGATCCTCTTATATTTCACTAATTTTGTCTGTTTCGTGCTAGGTTTTCGTGTTGTGTTGAAAATGGCTAGCCCTGCACAAAATTGAGAAGTGAAGTAAGAGCTTAGTCACCATAATTTTTTCTTGGAAATTGAAACGTTACATATTTTTTTTCAATAACCATAAAGTTGATAGTTTTTTCACTATAAAACTAAAATGATGAGATAGAATCTTGTTAAGTACATGCCAGCATTGGATTTCTTGTAGTAATATTAAGATATTTGTCATTGAGGTTGTTGAAATTTGAAATGGTGAGACAGTGATATTTTGTTTAAATGATGGTGTGTAATTAAAAATAAATTGAAGTGTGGCCAACCAACAAATTGAAAGTGAGAATTTCAACAACATACTGCATAAACATACACAAACAAATGCTACATGTTTTTTGTCTCCATGTGAAGTTAAGTTAACCCATATACACGCGCGGAGAAAGAAGTATTGCATTTCTAAATCAAATATGCATTTAAAATTGGGCTCGAATCAAGTTCATATATTCCTTTTCAAAATTACTCAAGATATGATGATGCTTATGCCCCAGCCCAAGCCCAAACACCAATATTATGGACAAAAAAAAACATCATATTTCTTTGTTTTAAACTAAACACCCTCCGATTCAAAAGAAAAAAGAAAAACTGTGTCTAGTAAAAATATTGAAGGGCTTTACACTTGAAACAGAAGCATATCAGAATTAACATTCCAAAATGAACGACTTCTTTTTTAATGAGTATTTTGCATCAGAACTAAGACATGTTATGTTTCGCGTCATAGGTTAACATGCATGAATCTCTTTACCATCACACACACACACACACACACACATGAGATGTGAATGAGTGAATCCATTCATATCTATTTTAATCTTATCATATATCATTTAACTCATAACCTGACACTCTCATTCAGTATAATGTATCCGTTTGCACGATATGGATCATAGGTGAAACTCATGCCCTACGAAAATAATTACTAGTAGAATTTAAGTAAGATGAAGTAACTAGAAGAAAATTTGTAAGTACTTTTTATACAGGTATGAAAGAAATGAGCAGGTTCCCAGTAGAGAATATTTAAGATATACTCCTATGATTTCTAATTATATATATCAAAATTTATTTATAAAAATAGTTTTTGAACTAAACTACTACTAATATTCCACATTGACCTATCTTGTTTATTTTTGTATTTGATGTGTGACGAAATAGAGCGATGATAGAGCCTTTTATAGGTAGTTTTCCCATGGGATGTTTTTGTATTTGATGGAACACTTCTTTTATGCTTTGTAGGGTTACTATATACTACTATATATATTGAGCTTCAAAACCGAAAACGAAATTAATGTCTAGCATGGTGAAAGACATGCTTTCCTAAAATCTAAAGCTCGTGGTATAAAACTCAACTTCCTCATTTTTTTCGTTTTTCACCTTTTCACTAATTTTTGGTTTATTTTTGTTTTTCAGTTTTTTTTACTACGCTACAAAAAAATTCATTAAAGATATTTTTTAATGCAATTAAAGATGCTAATTTATGTTATTAAATATATCACCAACGCTTTAAAAAGTGTCTTTATTTTTAGTAACCTAACTAAAATTAGAGGACACAAATGAAATCGTTCTTAAAAAGCAAAAAAATAAGCTAATTTATCCTTAACTTAGGAACGCTTTCTTTTGTGTCCTTAATTGTTGTTATTTTTTAAAAATTTTCGACGCAAGTAATTACGTTTCAATTTTTATATCCTTAAAAAACAAGTGTTTTGTAGTACTTCACTAGTTCGTGTGGGACTGAATAATTAATGAAATGGAAGAAACTAGAATTATTGAATACCTACCAAAACAATAACACTCCACAGAGCTATTTATTAATCGAAAATATACAAACATTAATGTGAGAGAGAACTTTTTTCAAAAATAAAAATGTGACATCTTATGTGGGACAAACTAATAAAGAAAATGTGACATCTATTATGGGACGGAGGGAGTACTATAATCAAATTTCAGTTCTAAAGTTAAACAATAACAGTAACTTGGACGATCTCCAATGATACACTAAAGCCTAAAATATAATAGACAATAAGTTTCAATGGTACTTCAAAATCAATCTCAAAATTTTGGTTTTTGAATAAAAAATACACCCTCCATCTCATTCCATTTTCGTCCGTCTCACAAAAATATGTGCATTCCATTTTTGGAAAGTTATTCCAATTTATTACCCTTATACATCAACTTATTTACAATTTATATCACCATTAAACACTAGTACTCATAATGTGGGTCCCA
Organism: Salvia splendens; assembly: GCF_004379255.2. NCBI lineage: Eukaryota > Viridiplantae > Streptophyta > Magnoliopsida > Lamiales > Lamiaceae > Salvia > Salvia splendens. The sequence continues at coordinate 8,310,277 of NC_056038.1, forward strand.
CTATCCATTAACAATACTTTAACTATCATCTACATCCTCTCACTTACTTTATCAATTTTGTTTTAATTCCCGTGTCATATCAATTGCCCATATTTTTAAGGGACAAAAAGATTATATATTTTTAGGTTTATAATGAAAACAAAACCAAAATTTTATTTTGTGAGTAAAAGAGACATAAATAAAAAATATTCTTTTAAATTTAAGTTTACTTTAAGTAGAATTATTTAATGTGCATTACACTTAAATGAGTTTAAATTTAATGTAAATGCTTGGAGATAATACTATTATTATAATCAATCAAATTTACGTTTACTATTACTCTCTATTTTACTAACATTATCACTCTCTTAAACTTTATAATATATTTTTTTCTATTTTATCTAATTTTTTAAATTAATTTCGGGCCGATGGAAGGATAAATATAAATGAATAATTGTATTCTTGGACTTTTAAAATTTCGGAATTGACCGAAGCAAAACATATCGACGATTCTTCTGACACTATTTCTGATTTGTAAATTCTCCGCCGCGACGACAATGGCGGCCAACACATCCCGATCCCCAATCACCCCCCTTAATTCCGGAATTCATAACCCTACCTCTAACCGTAATCGATTCTTCTCCCTCAGACCTATTAAATCCCGTCGCAACTTCCATTTTCACGCCTCTAGCTCCAGTAGTGGCAGAAGTAGCAATGACAACAAAGCCCAAGCAATCGACCTGCAGAAGCTCGTCCAGGATTCCCCTTACGAGTTCAATTCCAGAGACTCTCTCCCATCACTTCCTCGTACATCTCATTATGTTCATCTTATTTGAACCCCGATGTTGTAGGATATAATTTCGATTGATTACTTTTGAATTGCTAATTGTTTCAGGGCCTTTGACCTCTGCTCAGCTGTCGCACTTGGCGGCGGAAGGGCCTCGTCTCCGCGTCGCTTATCAGGTTCTCCTCCTCCTCCTCCTTCTGAAATTATCTGCATGAAATTCCAATGAGAATTGACCATCGAGAGAGAATATGGTTCTGATTTCGGTTATGTATTTTCAAAGGGCGTTCGAGGTGCGTACAGCGAGTCTGCAGCCGAGAAGGCTTATCCGAATTGCGAGGCAGTACCATGTGAACAATTTGACACAGCTTTTCAAGTCAGTATCTTGGTGAATTTTAATTACTAGCATCAATTTTATGATGTGCCTTATTTGGTGAATTGTAATTTCTGTCAATTTCATGATGTGTCTTATTTTGTTGAATTGTAGTTGAATTATGACATTTCCATTCATCATATTATATATGCTTTTGATATTTACAAGTTTTTGAAGATATGGTGATGATAAACTGTCTTTGAATTTCTGTTGAATGCTGAAATCTTGTGTTTAACTACTGCTACTACAGGCAGTAGAGAGGTGGCTTGTTGATAGAGCGGTTTTGCCTATAGAAAATTCGTTGGGAGGCAGTATACACAGAAACTACGATCTTCTACTCCGACATAGGTTGCATATTGTTGGAGAAGTTAAAATTGCAGTCCGTCACTGCTTACTAGCTAATCCCGGGATCAAGATTGAAAATCTAACAAGGGTTCTAAGCCATCCGCAGGTATCTCAAGCCCAATGAAACCAGGTTATTGTTGCTGGAACACAAAGCTTACAATCTGTAACTCCTGATACTGCAGGCTCTTGCACAATGCGAGGACACCTTAACTAAGCTTGGCCTGGTTAGGGAAGCTGTGGATGATACTGCTGGTGCAGCAAAGGTAGTATGATTTCCCTTTTCTTGTTAACGTCTGATTGTAATTTAATTTTACGAGTAATTGCATTCTACTTTATTATGTGCCTAACTCCCCCCCCTCTCCCCAGCATGTTGCTTTCCATGAACTAAAAGATGCCGGGGCAGTTGCTAGCTTAACTGCTGCTAAGATCTATGGTCTTGATGTACTTGCTCAGGACATTCAGGTTTGTTTCTAGATATTATATTTACAAATGTGTTGCATAACTATTTTCTTACAGATTTGAGACTGTCATTTGTCTACCTTGTCTTTCAGGATGATACTGATAATGTGACTCGATTCCTTATGCTGGCTAGGGAGCCTATCATACCAGGCACCGATAAACCTTTCAAGGTTAGAATTCCTTTATTCAAAACAAATTTTCCATCACACATATTTTCCTCTAACCTACCAGCCTAATCATTCATTATTTACTTTTCGCAGACAAGTATAGTCTTCTCATTAGAGGAAGGTCCTGGGATGCTTTTCAAGGCACTAGCCGTATTTGCTATGAGGAATATCAATCTCACCAAGGTTAGTTTGTCTTTGGCCTTTTCGAATATCTTCAATACTTTGTTGTGTATGCCTCTACTGCAACTTATCTTTTTCTGATACTAGATTGAAAGCCGTCCACTGCCAAAGCGGACTCTACAAACATCAGATGACAATTCCATTGGCTTTCCTAAGTAAGTGCTTTGCAGTACAGGCGTGATTCCGGGCTAATATTTTTTCAGGTTATTTGATGAAAAATTAAATTCATCGAAAGTTCTGCTGCTATTATCCTAAATCATCCAATTACTATTTTCAGAGTTCAATTGATAATATTCCCTGTTGGAATTTTAGTGTTTTAACACTTTAATTCTGGTGAATTAAATCGGTTGATTCAGTTAAACATTTCCTAACCTAATCTAAATTGGTGGCAACTGCTTTGGCAGTTTAAGCAGTTAGTTTAAGTAGTTTAACTGTTTTGGCAGTTTTGAAACAGTTGGTAACTGTTTTGGATCAGTTAATTAACTGCTTGTCATGATTAAATAGGGGAAAAGATCAGAAACATAGTGTAGTGAATCTAAGAACTTAGTCTTATCCGATCATTGATTTTGATACACTCAAAATACTTGATCTGAAAGTGTTTGCACGATTCTAAGTTATCCAAGTCATTCTATAAGGATTTCCTAATCCTATCTAATCAATATATAATTCCCTTACAAAGATCAAGTAATTTGAAAATGACTGGACATGATTCTGTCCGAGATATGACTGCAAAATTCACAAAATTGGAGAAGTTTGAAGAAGTGGATTTTCGAAGATGGAGAAAGAAGATGCACTTCTTGCTTACCACCCTGAAGGTTGTTCATGTTCTCACTACCACCATGCCTGAATCTGTAGAGGATGAATCTCTAGAACAGACCAGAAGAAGGCAGAAATGGGAGAATGATGACTATGTGTGCAGAGGGCACATACTTAATGGTATGACAGATTCTCTTTTCGATATTTATCAAAATGTTGAATCATCCAAAGAACTTTGGGATTCTCTAGAGTCTAAATATATGGCAGAGGATGCCTCTAGCAAGAAATTTCTTGTTAGTAATTTCAATAATTATAAGATGTTAGACTCTAGGCCAGTAATGGAACAATACAATGAATTGCTAAGGATTCTTGGACAATTTCAACAACACCAGATGCATATGGATGAATCCATTTCAGTTTCTAGTGTCATTGATAAATTACCCCCCTCTTGGAAAGACTTCAAACACACTCTAAAGCATCAAAAGGAAGAACTTTCTTTGGTGCAACTTGGTTCTCATCTCCGGATAGAAGAGTCTTTAAGGACTCAGGAAATGGAAAAGAAAGGAAAAGAGTGTTGTTGTTTCATCTTCTGTGAACATGATAGAAAATGGAAAGAAGTATAAAGGGAAAAGGAAAATGAACCAAGAAGAATCATCTGCCAACAAGAAACCAAAGTATGTCTGCTGGAAGTGTGGGAAACCTGGCCACTTCAAGAAAGATTGTAGATCTGGAAAGAAGGGGTTCAAGACTGGAACAAGTACCAGTGGTTCCAATCCTGGAACTGGTGGATCTAAGGATCCTAATGTACAAGGTATGAATATACTTAATTCTAACATTTCTATTCAGAATTATGTTTCTGAAATACCAAGTTCATTCTATGAACAGGATGATGAACTCACTTGGTGGGTGGATTCTGGGGCTACAAACCATGTATGCAAGGATAAAAGATGGTTTACATCTTTGCAGATGATCTCTGATGGATCAGTGATCAGGATGGGGAATAGTTCTAGTGAATCAGTAGAAGGAATAGGAAATGTTAGGCTTGTTTTTACTTCTGGAAAACAATTGTTGTTATTAGATGTATTGTATGTTCCCACTATTAGGAAAAATCTAATGAGTGGTACTGTAATAAATAACCTAGGCTACAAACAAGTAATTGAAGCAAATAAATATGTTTTATCTAAACATGGTGTGTTTGTTGGTTTTGGTTATTTATGTAATGGAATGTTAAGATTAAACATTGAATCACCATTTGAGGATAAATCTGTTTATATGATCACCACTAACGAAAAATCAACTTCAAATTTGTGGCATGAGAGGTTAGGACATGTTCATTATAAAAGACTTATTGAAAAGTCTAAAAGTAGCCTAATCCCTGCCTTTAATGTTAGCAAAGATAAATGTAAAACATGTATGTTAACAAAGATAACAAGGCAACCATTTAGTGATGTTGTGAGAGAATCAAAACTGCTGGAGTTGATTCACAGTGACCTCTGTGACTTTCATTCAACCCCATCAATTGGAAATAGGAAGTATGTCATTACTTTTATTGATGACTCAACTAGATTTTGTTATGTATATTTGCTGAATTCTAAGGATGAAGCCTTAGAGAAATTTAAAGTGTACAAAACAGAAGTTGAGGTACAAAAGGGTGAATGTATAAAAGTCTTTAGGTCAGATAGGGGATGTGAGTATTATGACCCTCATTATTTTGAATCAGTAGGAATAATTCACAAGACTACTGCCCCTTATACACCACAGCAGAATGGTATATCAGAGAGAAAGAATAGAGTTTTGAAAGAAATGGTTAACTCTATGCTCTCATATTCAGGACTAAATGAGGGATTTTGGGGAGAAGCTATGTTAACTGCTTGTTACCTTCTGAATAGAGTCCCAAATAAGAAAAGTAAAACAACACCTTATGAGTTGTGGTTTGGAAAATCTCCAAACTTGAATTATCTTAAGGTATGGGGCTGCAGAGCAGTGGTAAGACTTAATGATCCTAAAAGAAGGACATTGGGTGAAAAAGGAATTGATTGCATTTTCATTGGATATGCAAGTCATTCCAAGGCTTATAGGTTTTATGTTCTAGAACCTAATAAATCTGTTTCTGTGAACTCTGTAATAGAGTCAAGGGATGTAATCTTTGATGAGAATAGATTCACATCTATCTCAAGACCTAAGGATTTGGTCTCAAATTCTGAAAACCGATTGGTAAGCTCTGAACAACAATCAGAGGAACCCTCAACCCAACATTGGGTTAGAAGGAGTGTTAGGCCGAGGACTCATAGTAACCTGGATGAGGGATTTCAAATTCATCTCATTGAAGGATCAAGGGATGAGTTGCAATTCCAATACCTCTACTGTTTTATTATTGAAGAGGATCCTAAGACTTACAAAGAAGCCATGTCATCTAGGGATGTCTCATTTTGGAAAGAGGCTATAGATGATGAAATGAATTCTATACTCCAAAATAACTGATTTACCCCCTGGTTGCAAAACATTGGGGTGTAAATGGATCTTTAAAAGAAAGATGAAAGTTGATGGATCTATAGACAAGTTCAAAGCTAGGCTTGTTATTCAAGGATTTAGACAAAAAGAGGGCATAGACTATTTTGATACCTATGCACCTGTGGCTAGAATATCCACTATCAGATTGCTAGTGGCTATGGCTTCTATTCATAAACTCCTCATTCACCAAATGGATGTCAAGACAGCCTTCTTGAATGGTGATTTGGATGAGGAAATTTATATGAAACAGCCTGAGGGATACACTTTACCAGGAAATGAACACAAGGTGTGCAAGTTGATCAAGTCATTATATGGTTTGAAACAAGCACCCAAGCAGTGGCATCAAAAGTTTGATGACATCATTTTATCAAATGGTTTTCTTCTAAATCAGGCTGATAAGTGTGTTTATTCAAAGTTTGATAAATATGGTAAAGGAGTTATTATTTGTCTTTATGTGGATGATATGCTTATATTTGGTACTAGTCAAGACCAAATAGATAAAACAAATGAGTTCTTATCATCTAAGTTTTCTATGAAAGACTTAAGTGAGGCTGAAGTCATATTGGGGATTAGGATCAAAAGAGAAGCACCTAACACGATTTGTATTACACAATCTCATTACATTGAGAAAGTATTGAAGAAATTCAATTATGGAAATTGTACTTCTGTAAGTACTCCCATAGATCCTAATGAAAAGCTCTTGCCTAATAAAGGCAAGGCAGTTTCCCAATTGGAATACTCTAAAGCAATTGGATGCCTGATGTATGCTATGATCAGCACTAGGCCTGATATAGCATTTGCTGTTGGAAGGTTGAGCAGGTTTACTCATAATCCAAGCATACATCACTGGCAGGCAGTGAGGAGGCTACTTAAATATCTCAAGGGAACCATGAACTATGGTTTGTGTTATTCTGATTTTCCTTCAATTTTGGAAGGATATTCGGATGCAAGTTGGATAACCAATTTAGAGGATCATTCCTCTACTAGTGGTTGGATATACTTGTTGGGAGGTGGGGCCATCTCATGGGCTTCAAAGAAGCAGACTTGTATCACAAGTTCTACAATGGAATCAGAATTTGTGGCACTTGCTGCAGCTGGAAAGGAGGCAGAATGGCTTAGGAATTTGATATATGAAATTCCTTTATGGCCTAAGCCTATATCACCTATCTCAATGAGATGTGATAGTGCTGCAACTTTGGCTAAAGTGTATAGCCAAGTTTACAATGGGAAGTCTAGACATTTAGGTGTCAGACATAGCATGGTTAGGGAGCTGATCACTCATGGGGTCATTTCAGTTGAATTTGTTGGGACACAACAAAATCTGGCAGACCATCTAACCAAAGGCTTGGCAAGAGATTTAGTTATCAAATCTGCTAAAAGGGTGGGGCTTAAGTCTATTTAATCTTATCTGTTTGGGATACCCAATTCCCTTCTAACTTGATGTTAGATGTGGAATTCAATGTGGAAAGCCTAAACATGTGGGATTGACACATATTCAAACCATCCGAGGTATGTGTATTATACTGTCAGTTTAAAAGAGGTTGAAGCTTTGCTTCTTAATAGTTTTTTGACAAATTGTTTTGGCAGGACAAGATAAAAAGCTACCTATATAAACATGGAATCCAAGTTGTTTCAATAAAACTCTGGACTTAGTTTTATAAATGTTTATTGAAGGATATGGACACTAGACTTGTTATTAAGGTGTCAGGTTTAGATTGATTAGTTGGAAAGTTATGTGTATCTTAAGACTGATATTCAAAGAAATTGTAAGAGTTCAAGTCTTAGACCACTCTTATAATTCGAATATTTGTACATTAATATACTAAAATGGAAATTCAATCCTTGTGATATTTTCATTTATGCATAATTTTGTTTTCTGTTTTGTCTATTTGATCATGTTTATATATATACACTAAAATAGGGGAGGAATGTTGGAATTTTAGTGTTTTAACACTTTAATTCTGGTGAATTAAATCGGTTGATTCAGTTAAACATTTCCTAACCTAATCTAAATTGGTGGCAACTGCTTTGGCAGTTTAAGCAGTTAGTTTAAGTAGTTTAACTGTTTTGGCAGTTTTGAAACAGTTGGTAACTGTTTTGGATCAGTTAATTAACTGCTTGTCATGATTAAATAGGGGAAAAGATCAGAAACATAGTGTAGTGAATCTAAGAACTTAGTCTTATCCGATCATTGATTTTGATACACTCAAAATACTTGATCTGAAAGTGTTTGCACGATTCTAAGTTATCCAAGTCATTCTATAAGGATTTCCTAATCCTATCTAATCAATATATAATTCCCTTACATTCCCTAGATTAATTGTGTGTAATCAGATGGTCTCATTCTTGCATGCAGATGCTTTCCCTATCTTTTCTATGTTGATTTTGAAGCATCCATGGCAGATGAAAGAGCTCAAAATGCTCTAGGTCATCTTAAGGTCTGTGCTTCCCCCAATTGCCTGCAATTTTCCCCCTTTTTCGGTGCTACACCCCAATGCCTAGGTTTCAGTGATTTTCTTATGTACTATAAACCTTACGATGTTTAATCTTGGCAGGAGTTCGCAACATTTATAAGGGTTCTTGGCGGTTACCCTGCAGACAATGGCCTTCCATAGCTACCTTGTATTTTTGTAAGGCATTGTATGCTTTTCAACTGCTTTACATTTGATTTTGAGTGAATAACTTTAGTCTATTTGAGTGAGTTCTTAGCTAACTGATAAAACTTTTAAAGTACAAACTAAGACTAATTTTACTTCCTAATGAAAAGCTGCAGTTGTTTTATCTGGTGAAGCATATTTGCTGTGATCGACGTAGATTGAAAACAGTAACTAAATATAGTCGAAGAAAAGCAAGACTTGAAAACAAAACCTAATTGGTTTTCTAACTTCTTAAATAGTATGTTTCATGCTTTACAATGAATGATGCAGGAGTTCAAGATTGGAGGGTGACAACAATTTATATTTTTCGGCCGTGCTCCCAAATACAGTTTTGAAGTACCCGAGATGCTAGAGAAAGAGCAAATAATGCCGCACTTTGCACAAGTTGCAGCTTTACGGATGCACTTTTATCTTTGATGTAAGTACGCGGTTTGGTTTGTTCCCCCACCCCCCCAAATTTTCTCCTTCCGGGCTGTAGTTTTTGTACACTAGAGAGTTATTCAACAAATTGCACCACACTTACATGTTAATCTGTATGTTTTTTTGAAGTTTGTTAGCCATCTATTTCTTCATTTTTTACAACTTTTTGGTTAATAAAAAGTAAAATGATGTCCAGTTATCGCTTTATTGTATGTGAATTTGTTAGGGTGGAAATCATTTTTTTATGTTTAAGGAGTAAATTTGAGAATTAATATGTTTTAAGGAGTAAATTTTTTCTCTTCTTTTGATACACCCATCTCTTAGTAGTGGATTCCATCAAGTCTTCAAAAAAATACTACTCCTAGTTTTAGCCTATTTTTTTTTCTTTCTAGTATTATGTACACAATTTTAGGACATCCAAATAAGAAATAATGTTGCAGTAGCCCTTATTGTCTAATGTAACACCCCACATGAGTGTATTTATTCATCCGGCATCTACAAGAGAACAAATCGAGTATTTAAAAAGTTCGAGATTTCTACTTCCATACATTCAATTTTTATTTTATTTTATGTGCTCAGACATTGGAATTCCGATAAAATCTTGATTTCATACCGTCAGTTTGGACTTTGATGGTTCCGCGAATTTTTGATGTTAGTAAATGCTGGTAGAGAATGAAGATTACGACACAAAGGATTTACGTGGTTCGATTTACTGAAGTAAATCTACGTCCACGGGAAGAAGGGAGGGCAAGATTGTATTGCTTGATCTGGGATTACAGCTTACAACACAGACTTGCTATATGGTATTTTATCTCTAGAGAGCTTAACCTTTTTCTATCTGATCTAAGTTCTATTTATACATTGAACTAGGATCGTGGTTTGCAGCCCCACTAACAAGATCGTGGGTGAGCAATAACTGCTCAATAACTGCTTCGTACCACTAAATAGATCGTGGGTATAGTGGAGGTCGTGGAGGCCTTTCATGAGTCCACTAACTCCTAGTTCGGTCGAATGCTGAGACCGAACTGCTGGACTTCACCGATCAGCTCTTGCCGATCTGAGAGGAGAGCTTGACTGGTCGGCTTTTACCGAGCTGTAGGCTGAGTCCGAACTCTTTGGTCGTGCCGAACTCTTTGGTGCCGAACAGATACTCTTTCTTGGGCTCTGGGCTGATGGGCCATCACTGTTATTGGGCTTGCCATTAGGGTTTAGTTCGTACCCCATCACTACCCCCCCCGAAAAGCGAAGTGAATCACTTCGGCGAGGTGAGTCACTTCGGCATTCTGGATAACGGTAAGGGGGAGGCTGACGTCAGGGGACGTGCCTTGCGCGTGCCTGCATTAAATGCGACAGTAAAATCCGGCCGTTGAATCCTGAAAAGGTGGAATTCGAAACAGCGCAACGATCTCGAAATCTTTTCCGAATCTGATAAATATGCTCTTTCTTCCTCATTTGAACACTTTTGCTGTTGCGTCTTCTATACTCTCTCTTTCTCGAGAAATTTTCTTCCGCTTTCAAGAGCTTCTTCAGACTTTCTTCACCTTCAAAAAGTAAGAAAAATGTCTTCTTCTTCTTCTTCGGAGTCGGGTAGCGTTAGGAGAGGCGGTAAGGGGTCTTCTGGCCGGAAAGAGTCCGGGGAGAAGACCGTAGAGTATTTCCATAGTATTTTGAGTAAGGATACTGTGGTATCCCTACCCGAAAAATACTTTTTTCCTGGGGGGAGGGCGGTGGTACCTGACGGTGATCATAGGGCTGACTCCCCGCCGGAGGGGTACGCCACCGTGTACGAGGTCTGCTTAGAATGCGGGCTTCGTTTCCCCCTCCCTTCTGCCTTTATAGATTTACTAGATTTTTTTCAGCTTCCTTTAGGCCAAGTGACTCCGAACTCTTGGAGGCACTTGTCGGCCTTCGCTGCCGAACTCCGTAGGTTAGGAAGGGATTTGTCTTTGAAGGCGATCCTTAAATTCTTTCAATTTAAGAGGAAGGGGTCTTGGTTTTACTTGATCCCTTTACAGCTCTTTAGGGCCTTTTGTAAAACGAAGTGGCCGAAGTGGCAAAATCGCTTCTTCTACTATGATAGGACCGCGGCTCCTAGTTTTCCCTGGAGAGGGCCGGAGTCCGTTATCCGTCATCCTCGGCCTGAACCGTTGGACGAGCTCGATGGCGAGCTCAACAAGATTCCCATAGTTAGGAAACAATACACGGAGTCTGAGCTCGTCAAGGGCGACGTCGTGTTCGACATCTCGTCTTCGGACGAAGAGGCCGAGGGTGAGGATTTCTCTTTATCTTTATGCTCTACTGCTTTAACGAAGAAAATCTGACTTTGCTTTCTTGCTTTTTGGCAGTGTACATGCTGAATAAGGCTAGCCGCAAATCTTCGGAGTCCAAGGAGCCGGAGAGGCCGAAAACCACCAGCTCGGCGTCTGATGCCGAGAGGACTCCGAAAAGGCAAAAAACCTCTTCGGATCCGAAGAAGCCGGAGTCGACTTCGGCAAAGGGGAAGGGGAAGGCCCAGAAGCCCCCGAGAGCGCCAGAGAAAGATGTGGTCTTGGCGCCTCCTTCGGAACATATCTGTGAGCCGTTTTTATGGCCCACGGACTTCGCCGAGGTGAATTCTCTTCTTGATTTTCTGGCCTTGCTTTTTTCCTGTATTTTTTGTGGCCCCTTTGTTGACTTTTTTCTTTATTCATTTTCAGAGGAACGATATGCTCTCCAAGCTCGTCGCCGTCGAACTCTCCAAAGCGTCCAATGACTATGCTGAGATGCAGAGGAAGTTGGCGGCTGCTTGTCATCGGGCCGAACAGGCTGAGGCTAACTTTGAGAAGGCCAGAGCTGCTAGGATTTCGGCCCAGGATGAAGCTCAGTTTGCCAAAAACCAGCTCGTCATCCAGCGGGAGCAGACGAAACGGAGGGATGCTGCTGCCGTGGTTGCCCAAGGGGAGGCTCTCCGTGTTTACACGGAGAAACTCTTTTTGAGCAGCCAGTTCTCGGCCTTTGTCGGTAGTCTGGTAAGGCTAATTGCCGATAAGGGCGAGCAGGGGGCCGACGTCGTGCTGCCTCTGTACAGCCGAGAGATAGCAGCTCGGCTTCAGAATCTGCCGCTCCTTGAGGAGCTCGCTTCATCCTCGGTCCTGCTTTCTGCAGACCGAGTCCGGAGTTGTCGAGCTGATCGGGACGAGAACCTGGAGGCTATCTTTGCCTCCGTGGGACCCGTTTCACCCGCTTCGACTTACAACGGAGAGGGTGAGGCCGAGCCGCTGGAGCTGGAGGCCGAAGTCGAGCGGGCCGGGCATCCGGAGAAGGAAGCCGATCAGGAGGCGGAGGCGAGGCCGAGGCTGAGGTAGCTCAGGAGAAAGAAGCTGAACCAGACCAAGGAGCCGGAGACGAAGCTGGCGGAGTATGATTTCGTCTCCCTTCTCTTAGTCTAGTTTCTTCCTTGTAAAATGGCCTTGAAGCCCTCCTAGTGTAAAAATTTTCCTTGTGAATGAAAAATTCTCTACACTTGTCTTCGTATAGCTTTTCGTACTCGCCTTTATTCCTGTTGTATTTTACTATCTGCTCGGTACAGTTGCCGAACTAATATAGCTGCTTTGTACTCAAGGAGATGGAGATACTTCACTGGAAACGGCTGTACTCTTCGGCTTTAGACGAAGCTGAGAAAAGAGCTATAGCCGATCAGACGAAGAATGACGAGCTTCTTGCTCGTTTAGTGAAGCTGGAGGCCGATAATAAGGACTTAGAGTCCGATAAGAAGGATCTGGAGGCCGAGCTGAATACGACCATTGCTGAGAGGACTGCGTACGAGGATTACATCCGTGTGCGCGGGGGAGTGACCATATCAGATGTTCAGAGTCGAGTTGACGAACTGTGGGAGGAATATCATGTACTCCGGAGGAACAATGCGCTGGAGAGCTCGGCTTGCCAACAAGTTGTGAAATCATTGCGGCGCTGGGCTTCTCGGTACAACATTGTTCTTTCTCGGCGCCCCTCCATAGAAAGATTCCTTCGGCATATCGTGCCAACAGATGCTCGCACTCCAGATCAAGCCTCTGGTTCCCTTGTTCAAAATCCTACTCCCAGTCAACAACGAACTCCGGAACAGCCGGAAACGTCAAGACGAGAACGGGCTCAGGAGCAACCGGAATCGTCAAGACAGGGACGGACTGAAATTTGCCGAGGAGTTGTGACTATGAGCGAGCAAGATCAGCAGATGCTTATTGCAGAGACTCTTCATCGCCGAGGTGTTAGGACTTCTCGGGCTCGGGGAAGAGGCGTTGGGTCGAGGATAGCATCTCGTCGACCTGCTTATTCTTCATCTGCTCGGAACAACCGAACTCGGCTTCCAGAGGATTTTGCAGATAGGTGGCTTAACTTCAGCAACCCTGGACAGTAGAATAGTCCTTTGTAATAGCGTAACGCCATTTTGTAGGGTAGCGGAGTTGTATGCCGAACAAGATTTGAAAAATGAAATTTTGTTTTCGCTTCTAACACTGTATTTACAGCTTAGCGAGAAAATTTCATCGTACTTGTCCTCGGTCTTATGAAGTAAACTTCTTTGACCGGACTTGGTCCTTGGTCTTCTGAAGTAAACTTCTTTGACCGGACTTGGTCCTTGGTCTGATGAAATAAACATCTTTGACCGGACTCGTCTTTGGTCTGATGAAATAAACATCTTTGACCGGACTCGTCTTTGGTCTGATGAAATAAACATCTTTGACCGGACTCGTCTTTGGTCTGATGAAATAAATATCTATGACCGGACTCGTCTTTGGTCTGATGAAATAAACATCTTTGACCGGGCTCGTCTTTGGTCTGATGAAATAAACATCTATGACCGGACTCGTCTTTGGTCTGATGAAATAAACATCTTTGACCGGGCTCGTCTTTGGTCTGATGAAATAAACATCTTTGACCGGACTTGGTTTGTGTTCTAATTTGGCGATTTTTGTCGCCGGGATCGAACTTTCCCTTGTCCTAATTCGGCGAGTTTTATCGCGTGGATCGGACTTTCCCAGTTAACCGAAGTGGTCTTATGCAGTAAACCTCTTTGACTAGACATGGTCGTCCCCGGTCTTATGAGGTAAACTTATTTGACCGAACTTGGTCGTCCTAATTCGGCGAGGTTTATCGCGTGGATCGGACTTTCCCTTATTGCAGTTCGTTTCAGACGAAGTGCTTATTAAGCTGAATTGCGGTCTTGTATCCTCCTTGGAAGCTTGGACTCACAATCGTTGGCTTATTGCAGTTCGTTTCAGACGGACTGCTTGTTAAGCTGAATTGTGGTCTTATATCCTCCTTAGAAGCTTGGACTCACAATAGTCTTTAATAATCGATCTAAAAAGGGGATCAGTCTTTAAAGAACGATATACCTTGATACCATTTGTAAGAGACGACAAGCACATAGAGACAAAACACATAGAGAAAAAATGAAAAAGATGAAAGAAAAAAACTTTAAACTTTTTATAAAACGACCAGCAAAAGGTACAAGTAAAAAACAAACAAATAAAAACATGTACCCCTATGACCGAACTAGACACAAGACAGACTGACCGGACCTTGTCTCTTACAAGTGGAACTTCTTGAGGTTGGAGACGTGCCATGTTCGGGGTACTTGTTCTCCTGACATGTGAGTCAATTTATAAGACCCTTTGCCGAGGACTTCTGACACCCGATACGGACCCTCCCATGTGGGTTCGAGTTTGCCCAGCTTTTCTGCTCGGCTTACTTCGTTGTTTCTCAAGACGAGATCTCCCACTTGAAATTGAAGCTTTTTCACCCTTTGGTTATAATACCGGGCTACTTGCTCCTTATACTTGGCTGCTTTTATGCACGCCAATTCTCTTCTTTCTTCGGCGAGATCTAGTTCTGCTCTCAGTCCGTCGTCATTCATTTCTGAGGAGAAATTTAGAGTTCGGGGGCTGGGTACGCCGATCTCCACCGGAATTACGGCTTCAGTGCCATACACCAGACTATACGGAGTTTCACCGTTGGAGGTTTTGGGCGTAGTTCGGTAGGACCATAGGACTTGAGGGAGATTTTCTACCCATTGTCCTTTGGCTTGTTCTAACCGAGCTTTTAACCCTTTCACCAGAATCCGGTTCGTTACTTCCGTTTGTCCGTTTGCTTGGGGATGGGAGACCGAAGTGAACCGCTGTTGAATGTTCAGCTCTTGGCACCAATTCTTGAACGTCTTGTCGGTGAACTGAGTCCCATTATCCGAGATGAGGATGTGGGGTATGCCAAATCGGCACACTATGTTCTTCCAGACGAAGTCCAATGCCTTTGAGCTCGTTATCGTAGCTAATGGTTCAGCCTCCACCCACTTCGTGAAGTAGTCCACGGCAACGATAAGGAATTTCATTTGCCGAGGAGCTTGAGGAAGTGGTCCCACTATGTCTATGCCCCATTGCATGAACGGCCAAGGGCTTTGCATAGTGTATAGATCGGTCTGCGGCATCCTTGGGACATTTGCATGAATTTGGCACTTCGTACACTTCTTGACGAGCTGCACTGCCTCTTGTACCATGGTTGGCCAATAATATCCCCACCTCAGAACTTTTTTAGCTAAAGCTCTGGCTCCAATGTGGCTACCGCACGATCCTTCATGAACTTCTCTGAGGATGTAGTCCGTCTCTTCTGGTCCTACGCACCGCAATAACGGCTGGAGGTAAGACTTTCTAAAGAGGACTCCTTCATGAAGTTCGTACCGAAGTGCTCGGCACGTGATCTTCCGAGCTTCTCTCTTATCCTCGGGCAATTGTCCTTGATCCAGATACTGCAAGATCGGCGTCATCCAGTTCGGCGAGCTGGATACTGAATGTACCTCGGCTTCATCAATGCTTCGATGCATTAATTCTTCCGCCTTTGAGCTCGGATCTGAGGCCAACTTGCTTAAGGTATCTGCTCGGCTATTTTCCGCTCTGGGAATACGGATTATCCGAAAATAGGAGAAACTTCGGCTGGTGCTTTGCGCTTTGTCCAAATACTTCTTCATTCTCTCGTCACGGGCTTCACTTGTACCCAACATGTGATTTACTATGACTTGTGAATCACAATGGACTTTGAGAGATTTGACGAGCAGACTTTGCGCTAACTGGAGTCCGGCCAGGAGGGCTTCGTACTCGGCTTCATTATTAGTAGTGGGGAATAGGAACCGAAGTGAGTAGGTTACCTCGTGTCCGTCGGGAGCGACAAGTAGAATACCAGCTCCACTTCCCATCTTGTTTGAAGCTCCATCTACGAATCCGCTCCAGCAGTCCGGCGGCTCTACTTCGGATTCCAAGGGCTGTGCTAGTTCGGCATTGGCGGAATTCTTCTGTTCGGCAATAACAGGAATTGCTTGATCGAACTTTGCTTCTGCAAGAAAATCTGCCAAGGCTTGTCCCTTGATGGCTTTCCGAGGTAGATATTCAATTGTGTGCTCTCCCAACTCTATAGCCCACTTGGCGATTCTGCCTGATGCTTCTGGTTTGGTCAACACTTGCCGAAGTGGCAGATCAGTTAAGACGCATACCTTGTGAGCATAGAAGTATGGCCGCAGTCTCCTTGCTGCATTTACTAATGCCAGAGCAATCTTTTCCAGTGGTTGATACCTGGTTTCTGGACCTCTTAATGCTCGGCTTGTAAAATAGATGGGAAGCTGCTTTAGGCCTTCTTCTCGTACAAGCACCGCGCTGATGGTTTGATCCGATGCCGCTAAGTATAAGAATATTACTTCGGCTTCGGTTGGAGCAGAGAGAATAGGAAGCTCGGCTAGATAACTTTTGAGCTCGTCAAAGGCCTTTTTCTGCTCGGCTCCCCACTCGAACTTTGGTGCCTTTTTCAACACCTTGAAGAACGGCAGTTGCTTTTCGGCTGCTTGGGAAAGGAATCGATTCAGTGCGGCTAGACATCCGGTTAGCCTTTGCACGTCATGTATGGACTTCGGCATTGCCATGTTCTGAACGATTTGAACTTTTGAGGGGTTTGCCTTGAGTCCGTCCTTTGAAACCCAACAACCCAGAAACTTTCCCGAATCTACCAAAAAGGTACACTTTTGGGGATTAAGTTTGAGGTTGGCTTTCTTGAGCACGTTGAGAGTGGACTTGAGGTTGTGCTCGTACTCCGAAGTGCTTTTGCTTTTGACGACTATATCGTCAACATACACTTCGACCTCCTTTCCAATCAGGTGCCGAAAAAGCTTGTCTACCATCCTTTGATAAGTGGCTCCGGCATTCTTTAAACCGAATGGCATCTTTTTATAAGCGAAAATGCCGAAATCAGTAATGAAGGCCGTTTTTGAAGCGTCAATCTCATCCATTAAAACTTGATGGTATCCTTTGTACAGATCAAGAAAACAAAAAATTTCAAAGCCTATCAAAGCTTCTACTTTTTTATCTATGTTCGGAAGGGGATAGCAATCTTTGGGACAGTGCTTATTTAGATCGGTGAAATCTATGCACATCCGCCATCCTCCTTCCTTTTTCTTGATCATGACAGGATTGGCCACCCACGAAGGATACTTCACTTCGAATAACACATCCGCCTTCAATAATTGACGGACTTCGTTATGGATGACTTGACTTCGTTCTGCCGCAAAGAGTCTTTGCTTCTGTTTTATCGGCCGGACTGAAGGATCAATATTTAACCGATGAGTGATTACCTCGGGGGGCACTCCGGTCATGTCCAACGGAGACCATGCAAAGACGTCTTTATACTCCTTGAGAAGCTGGATGGTTTTTTCCCGAAGTAGGGGCGTTCCCGCGAAGCCGATCTTAACCGTTCTGGATGGATCGTCTTCGTACAGCTGAACTGTCATCGAGTTCGGCTCCGGTGTGACTTCGGTCATCGCCTCTGACTCCGGCTGCTGTGATTGCTATGCTTGGTGGTGCCGATCTGACTGCTCGGCACTTCTGAGCGCAATTTGCAGACATTCCTTTGCTCTCTTTTGGTCACCTCGGATGACCGCTATCCCTCCTTTAGTAGGGATCTTGATGGTGAGGTGATAGGTGGAGCAAACGGCCCGAACTGTGTTGAGCCAGTCTCTTCCCAGGATGACGTTGTACGGGGACCGAGCTTTCACCACGAAAAACTCAATCATCGTACTGGAGCTAGTAGGCGCTTTCCCCACCGTGATCGGAAGGCTGATAATACCTTCAGGGCGGGTGTCCTCCTGGGTGAAGCTCTTCAGGGGAAGCGGAGCCGGACTGAGCCGAGCTGGGTCCACTTCTAGTTTGTCGAAGCACTCTTTAAAAAGAATGCTAACCGACGCTCCTGTATCCACAAACACCCTGCGGATCAGTTTGTTTGCCACTCCGGCTTGGATGACAATGGCGTCTTGGTGAGGAGAGATGGCCGGGACGGGATCAGCAGCCGAGAATGTAATCACTTCGTCCTGCTTCAGCCTTTTATGCGTTGGCTCCTCTCGATTGGAGCCTCTGCGTTCTGACTTTAGGGACGACTTGGTCTTCCCGGCAGGGAGCGCGTCAATAGTCTGGATTACTCCATCATATTGCGGCTCGTCATCGTCTTCGGGATCCGGCTGCCTTTTCGGATCCTGAGGAGCGCAGTTCGCACCACTCTGCTTTTTATTCTTCTTTGGCTGCTTGCTTCGGTATTTTTTCAATGTCCCTGCCTTCACAAGAACATCGATACCTGCAGCCAAGTTTCTGCACTCCTCAGTATCGTGACCGTGGTCTTGATGGTAGGAGCAGTAGCTATCCTGTGGTCGGCGCGCGGCTGATTTCGTCATCCGCTTTGGCTTTTCGAATAGGTCAGAGTGCAGTTCGAAAATTTCCGCTCTCGGCTTGTTCAGCGGTACGAACTGAGCGGGCGGCTTCTCGGGATTGAGACGAGGTCCCAATCTGTCTTGCAACCGGAGCCCTTTGAATTCTTTCAAATGGAGTCCGGCGAGGATGTCCCTGATCGCTATGATCGGGCTTCCTTCTGTCTCCTCGGGTCGATGAGCTGTCTAACGACCGTTTGCGACGGTCTGCCTCATCGGCCCGGGAGTACTGGTCCGCAATGTCCCACATTTCCTGAGCTGTCTGCGGACCGCACTCAACGAGCTTCCTGTAGAGAGCTCCGGGCAGGATTCCATTTTGGAATGCCGAAATGACAAGCAGATCGTTGAGATCGTCTACTTGCAGGCATTCCTTGTGGAATCTTGTCATAAAGTCGCTGATTTTTTCGTCGCGACCTTGACGAATGGAAAGCAGCTGAGCCGAAGTGATTCGGGCTTCCGCTTTCTGAAAGAACCTCCTGTGGAAGGCATCCATTAGATCTCGGTAAGATCTGATGCTGCCCTGGGGGAGGCTATCGAACCACCTTCTCGCGTTCCCGATGAGCAGCTCGGGAAACAGCTTGCACATGTGGACCTCGTTGAGACCCTGGTTCGCCATGTTATATTGATAGCGCCCCAAGAAATCGTGAGGGTCCACGAGCCCGTCGTAAGTCATCGACGGAGTTCGGTAGTTCTGTGGTAGGGGAGTTCGGGTGATGTCGTCCGAGAACGGAGTCTTCAGTGCTCCGTACACGGCGAATCCGATATCTCGTCGGTATGGAGGAGATTGAGTTCTCCTGTGATTCCGGTACCGAGGAGGAACTGGAACATGTGGGGGACGGGGATTCTTTCTCCTGGGAGATGCGACACTACTGCGGTAGTGACTTTCTTGTGCGGAGGGAGAAGGAGAATCCGCCGTTTTCGTCTCCGGCTGCTTTTGGCTTTTTCGCAGGAAGGTTAAGAATTCCTCCTGCTTCGCCTCCAAAAAACTGCTTGACAGCCTCATTCAAATCGGGCTGCTGGGAAGACTCAGTGGGACGATTTTTGGAGCGGCTTGTTCCTTCGCCATGAGAACTGGTGGTGGATTTATCCCTAGGCTGTTTTCCAGACCTGTGGGATGGATTGGCTTCCTCCTGGTTCTCACGGGCAGGAATACGGGTACTCTGCGATCTGGTATGCATTTTTTGGGTGGAAAAAATGGATCAAAAATTCGCTTTATCACAAATTTTGTTCTCTGATTCCCACAGACGACGCCAGTGATGGTTCCGCGAATTTTTGATGTTAGTAAATGCTGGTAGAGAATGAAGATTACGACACAAAGGATTTACGTGGTTCGATTTACTGAAGTAAATCTACGTCCACGGGAAGAAGGGAGGGCAAGATTGTATTGCTTGATCTGGGATTACAGCTTACAACACAGACTTGCTATATGGTATTTTATCTCTAGAGAGCTTAACCTTTTTCTATCTGATCTAAGTTCTATTTATACATTGAACTAGGATCGTGGTTTGCAGCCCCACTAACAAGATCGTGGGTGAGCAATAACTGCTCAATAACTGCTTCGTACCACTAAATAGATCGTGGGTATAGTGGAGGTCGTGGAGGCCTTTCATGAGTCCACTAACTCCTAGTTCGGTCGAATGCTGAGACCGAACTGCTGGACTTCACCGATCAGCTCTTGCCGATCTGAGAGGAGAGCTTGACTGGTCGGCTTTTACCGAGCTGTAGGCTGAGTCCGAACTCTTTGGTCGTGCCGAACTCTTTGGTGCCGAACAGATACTCTTTCTTGGGCTCTGGGCTGATGGGCCATCACTGTTATTGGGCTTGCCATTAGGGTTTAGTTCGTACCCCATCAGACTTGGAGCTATGCGTGCAGATAATAATATTTTATTTCGCTCAGAAATTATGGAATATCGTGTATGACTCTATAATCTTTAATGAAACATACTCTCCTCTCTCACATTTTTTTTTCTTTATAAAGACGTTGTCGGTGCTTCAATTTAATGGGCATTATTGAACGACTGTTGATTTAAGAAAAATTCAAACTTTACCCGTTCAGACAAATTAACATATTACACAAGATCTAAAGTATCCTTGATCCGTATATTTAAAATCTTCATTCCAATACTCTTCTTATTTGGGGTTTTGTTACTTTCAGCGCTTGTATTCTTATCCCTTTGTGACAATAGCTTTCCTTTGTCTTAAGAGAAAGAAGAATTAACCGAAAACAGTTCCGGAAGATAGCTAACTACTGCTGCGCCACGTGACGTTTTCGTCGTCGTTTTTGGTTCAGCCTCTGCAGCAATGCTGCTCGAATGCGCATGAGATGAGAAGAGTGACGGTGCCTGTTTTGTTTATATACCAAATTTCAATTAATTGGAAAATAAATCAATTTTTTTAATATAATTTCTGCGCCGTATGATTAAAATGGTATGATAAGCTCGAAACTCGAACCACACGACAATCGTGCTCACGGAATTGCAACAGAATCATACGGTTAATAATTAGGAAAGTCATTTGATAACAGTGCATTATTTTTATTTATTCGATTTTAGGAAATTACTACCATTTTTATGTCGAGATCGAATGAGTGCAACACAGGTTACCAAGGTTTAATCATTTTTAAAACTACAATATCTACAGACTACAATCATACTACTACTATGGAGTATTATCTTCACCGTCCACCCACATTACAGAGTTATTTTAGTACTAGGAAAATTAAAAAAAATCAAACTATAAAATAAAAAGAAGAATTAAGGAATCATTTATTGGGACAGTGGTGGAGTGGGAATAATAGGTCAGCTAAAATGACAATCTTTCTTGAATTATTTATCTATACAAATGAACGATATATATTTATTTGTATTCATTATACATGAACGATAGATAACATGTATGCAATATAAATTAATATTACTAGTAATGTGAATGTTACTATATTAGAGTATAAGACAAGAGTGGGCAAAATTATCCACCTAATAAGACAGATAAAGTTTTAATATTTTCAATCTAAAAGGAAGTTGAAAGCAATTTGTTCACTAGACAAAATTGTAACATTTGGCATCCACATTATATAACTATTTAATTATTTTTCCAGAGATATAGTACTAGTAACCATAAAAATTTCCTCCCGCTTTCAAGAATTTCTTCAGAATTTCTTCAAACTTTCAAAGAGTAAGAACTATGTCTTCTTCTTCTTCTTCTGAGTCAGGTAGCGGTAGGAAAGGGGATAAGGGGTCTTCTAGCCGGAAAGAATCCGGGGAGAAGACCGTAGAGTATTTTCACAGCATCTTGAGTAAGGATACTGTGATATCCCTACACGAAAAATATTTTTTTCCTGGGGGGAAGGTTGCGATTCCCGACGACCTTCATAGGGCTGACTCGCCGCCGGAGGGTTACGCCACCGTTTACGAAGCCGGCTTGGAATGCGGGCTTCGTTTTCCTCTTCCCCCTGCCTTTGTAGAGCTGCTAGATTTTTTTCAACTCCCTTTAGGTCAGGTGACTCCGAACTCTTGGAGGCACTTATCGGCCTTTGCTGCCGAACTGCGTAGGCTAGACAAGGATCTGTCTCTGAGGGCAATCCTTAATTTTTTCCAGTTTAAGAGAAAAGGATCTTGGTTTTACTTGATCCCTTTACAGCCTTTTAGGGCCTTCTGCAAAACCAAGTGGCCAAAGTGGCAACATCGCTTCTTTTTTTATAATAGGACAGCGGCTCCGGGCTTTCCCTGGAGAGGGCCGAAGTCCGTAATTCCTCATCCTCGGTTAGAACCGTTGGACGAGCTCGAGGCCGAGCTCAATAAGATTCCTATGATTAGGAAGCAGTACCTGGAGTCTGAGCTCGTCAAGGGCGACTTCGTGTTCGACTCCTCGTCTTCGGACGAAGAGACTGAGGGTGAGGAATTCTTTTTTATGCATTACTGCCTTGACGACGAAAACTAACCTTGTTTTCTTGCTTTTTGGCAGTGTACATGCTGAATAAGATTAGCCGCAAATCCTCCGAATCTAAGGAACCGGAGAGGCCAAAAACCACCAGCTCGGCGTCTGATGCCGAGAAGAATCCGAAGAGGCAAAAGACCTCTTCGGATCCAAAGAAGCCGGAGTCGACTTCGGCAAGTAGGAAGGGGAAGACCCAGAAGCCCCCAAGAGCGCCAGAGAAAGACGTGGTCTTGGCGCCTCCTTCGGAACATATCTGTGAGCCCTTTTTATGGCCCACGGACTTCGCCGAGGTGAATTCTCTTCTTGATTTTCTGGCCTTGCTTTTTTCCTGTATTTTTTGTGGCCCCTCGGTTGACTTTTTCCTTTTTCCATTTTCAGAGGAACGATATGCTCTCCAAGCTCGTCGCCGTTGAACTCTCCAAAGCGTCCAACGATTATGCTGAGATGCAGAGGAAGTTGGCGGCTGCTTGTCACCGGGCCGAGCAGGCTGAGGCAAACTTTGAGAAAGCCAGAGCTGCTAGGATTTCGGCCCAGGATGAAGCTCAGTTTGCCAAAAACCAGCTCGTCATCCAGCGAGAGCAGACGAAACGGAGGGATGCTGCCGCCGTGGTTGCCCAAGGAGAGGCTCTCCGTGCTTTCGCGGAGAAACTCTTTCTGAGCAACCAATTTTCGGCCTTTGTCGGTGATCTGCTGAAACTGATGACCGATAAAGCCGAGCAGGGTCCCGAAGTCATCCTGCCGCTGTACGGCCGAGAGATAGCAGCTCGGCTTCAGAGTCTGCCGGTGCTTGAGGAGCTTGCTTCGTCCTCGGTCCTGCTTTCTGCAGACCAAGTTCGTAGTTGCCGAGCTGACCGCGATGAGAACATGGAGGCTATCTTTGCCTCCATAGGGTCAGTTTCACCCGCTCCAATTTTCCATGGAGAGGGTGAGACCGAGCAGCATGAGCGGCAGACCGGCGATGAGCAGGCCGAGCAGGAGGCGCAGCAGATCGGCTACGGTGGCGCCGAGCAGGCTGGGGAGAGCAGGGAGGCTGAGGCTGAAGCTGAAGCAGACAAGGAGAAGGAAGCTGAACCTCACCGAGAAGGCGGAGACGAAGCTGGCGGAGTATGATTTCGTCTCCCTTCTCTTAGTTTAGTTTCTTCTTTCTTGTAAAACGGCCTTGAAGCCCTTGTGTAGAAAATTTTTTTTCTTATGAATGAAAAAATTCTTCTTTCTGCTCTTGTGTCTTCGTATAGCCTTTCGTACTCTCTTTTACTCCTGTTGTGGTTTACTACCTGCTCAGCAAACTGAAATGCCGAACTGACATAGGCTGCTTTGTATTCTTAACTCTTTAAGGAGCTGGAGGTACTTCACTGGAAGCAGCTGTACTCTTCCGCTTTAGACGAAGCTGAGAAAAAAGCCATAGCTGACCAGATGAAGAATGACGAACTCTTGGCTTGTTTAGTGAAGCTGGAGGCCGACAATAAGGACTTAGAGTCCGAAAAGAAAGATCTGGAGGCCGAGCTGAACACTGCCGTCGCTGAGAGGAGTGCATATGAGGATTTCATCAGCAGGCGCGGGGGAATGACCATCTCTGAAGTTCAGGAACGAGTTGACGAACTGTGGGAGGAATATCACATACTCCGGAGGAACAATGCGCTGGAGAGCTCGGCTTGCCAACAAGTTGTGAAATCATTGCGGCGATGGGCTTCTTGGTACGACATCGTTCTTTCCCGGCGTCCTTCAATCGAGAGATTCCTTAGGCATTTCCCGCCAACAGATGCTCATACTCCAGCTCAAACCTCTGATCCACTTGCTCAAAATCCTACTCCAAATCAGCAACGAACTCAGGAGCAACCGGAAACGTCAAGACGAGAACGGACTCAGGAGCAACCGGAAACGTCAAGACAAGGACGGACTGAAGTTCGTAGGGGAGCTGTGATTATGAGTGAGCAAGATCAACAAATGCTTCGTGAAGAGACTCTTCGCCGCCGAGGTGCCAGTACTTCCCGGACTCAAGGAAGAGGCGGTAGGTCGATCAGAGCATCTCGTCGACCTGCTTATTCTTCAGCTGCCCGGAACGCCCGAACTCGGCTTCACGAGGATTTTGTGAATAGATGGCTCAACTTTAGCAACCAGGGACAGTAGAATAGTCCTTTGTAATAGCGTAACGCCTTCTCGTAGGGCAGCGGAGTTGTATGCCGAACAAGTTTTAATAAATGAAATCTTCATTTCGCTTCTATCACTGCGTATTTACAGCTCAGCGAAAAAATTTCATCGTGCTCGTCCTCGGTCTTATGAAGTAAACTTCTTTGACCGGACTCGTCCTCAGTCTTATGAAGTAAGCTCCTTTGACCGGACTCGTCTTTGGTCTTATGAAGTAAACTTCTTTGACCGGACTTGGTCCTCGGTCTTATGAAATAAACTTCTTTGACCGGACTCGTCTTTGGTCTTATGAAGTAAATTTCTTTGACCGGACTCGTCTTTGGTCTTATGAAGTAAATTTCTTTGACCGGACTAAGCTTGTGTCCTAATTTGGCGAGTTTTATCGCTCGGATCGGACTTTCCCTTGTCCTAATTTGGGGATCGGACTTTCCCTTGTCCTAATTCGGCGAGTTTTATCGCGTGGATCGGACTTTCCCTTGTCCTAGTTCGGCGAGTTTTATCGCGTGGATCGGACTTTCCCTTTGTTGCAGTTCGTTTCAGACGAACTGCTTGTTTCTTAAGCTGAATTGTGGTCTTGTATCCTCCTTAGAAGCTTGGACTCACAATCGTTGGCTTATATATGTTCTAAAAAGGGGATCAGCCTTCGAAGAACAA
The DNA here is from genome assembly GCF_004379255.2 of Salvia splendens. Lineage (NCBI taxonomy): Eukaryota > Viridiplantae > Streptophyta > Magnoliopsida > Lamiales > Lamiaceae > Salvia > Salvia splendens. Next base: position 8,335,406 of record NC_056038.1, read on the forward strand.
GATACCTCAGTAACATTTGTAAGAGACGACACGCATATAGACAGACAAAACGCACATAGACGAACAAAACGCACATAGACGAACAAAACTCACATAGACAAACATAAAAAACAAGTAAAAAACAAAGAAAGCACATACCCCTAGGACCGAACTAGACACAAGACTGACTGACCGGACTGTCTCTTACAAATGGAACTTCTTGAGGTTGGAAATGTACCATGTTCGGGGTACTTGTTCTCCTGACATGTGAGTCAATTTGTAAGACCCTTTGCCGAGGACTTCTGACACCCGATATGGACCTTCCCATGTGGGTTCGAGTTTGCCCAGCTTTTCTGCTCGGCTTACTTCGTTGTTTCTCAAGACGAGATCTCCCACTTGAAATTGCAGCTTTTTCACCCTTTGGTTATAATACCGGGCTACTTGCTCCTTGTACTTGGCTGCTTTTATGCAGGCCAATTCTCTTCTTTCTTCGGCCAGATCTAGTTCGGCTCTCAGTCCGTCATCATTCATTTCTGCTGAGAAATTAAGAGTTCGGGGACTGGGTATGCCGATCTCAACCGGAATCACGGCTTCAGTGCCGTACACCAGACTGTACGGAGTTTCACCGTTGGAGGTTTTGGGTGTAGTTCGGTAGGACCATAGGACTTGAGGGAGATTTTCTACCCATTGTCCTTTGGCTTGTTCTAACCGAGCTTTTAACCCTTTCACCAAGATACGGTTTGTTACTTCCGTTTGTCCGTTTGCTTGTGGGTGGGAGACCGAAGTGAACCGCTGTTGAATATTCAGCTCTTGGCACCAATTCTTGAATGTCTTGTCGGTGAACTGAGTCCCATTATCCGAAATGAGGATGTGGGGTATGCCAAATCGGCACACTATGTTCTTCCAGACGAAATCCAATGCCTTCGAGCTCGTTATCGTAGCTAATGGTTCAGCCTCCACCCACTTCGTGAAGTAATCCACGGCAACGATAAGGAATTTCATTTGCCGAGGAGCTTGTGGTAGTGGTCCTACTATGTCTATGCCCCATTGCATAAAAGGCCAAGGGCTTTGCATAGCACATAGATCGGTCTGCGGCATCCTTGGGATATTTGCATGAATTTGGCACTTCGTACATGTCTTGACGAGCTGCACTGCTTCTTGTACCAAAGTTGGCCAATAATATCCCCATCTCAGAACTTTTTTAGCTAAAGCTCTAGCTCCGATGTGGCTACCGCAAGATCCTTCATGAACTTCTCTAAGGATGTAGTCCGTCTCTTCTGGTCCTACACATCGCAATAACGGTTGAAGGTAGGACTTTCTGTATAGGACTCCTTCATGAAGTTCATACCGAAGTGCTCGGCATGTGATTTTCCGAGCTTCTCTCTTATCCTCGGGCAGTTGTCCTTGATCTAGATACTGTAAGATCGGCGTCATCCAGTTCGGCGAGCTGGTTACTGAATGTACCTCAGCTTCATCAATGCTTCGGTGTAGTAATTCCTCCACCTTTGAGCTCGGATATGAGGCCAACTTACTTAAAGTATCTGCTCGGCTGTTTTCCGCTCTGGGAATGCGGATTATCCGAAAATAAGAGAAACTTCGGCTAATGCTTTGCGCTTTGTCCAAGTATTTTTTCATCCTCTCATCTCGGGCTTCACTTGTACCCAGCATGTGATTCACTATGACTTGTGAATCACAATGGATTTTGAGAGATTTGACAAATAGACTTTGCGCTAATTGAAGTCCGGCAAGGAGGGCTTCGTATTCGGCTTCGTTATTAGTAGTTGGGAATAAGAACCGAAGTGAATAAGTTACCTCGTGTCCGTCGGGAGCGATAAGTAGAATACCAGCTCCACTTCTCGTCTTATTCGAAGCTCCATCTACGAATCCACTCCAGCAGTCCGGCGGTTCTACTTCGGATTCTTGGGGCTGTGTTAGTTCGTCATTGGCAGGATTTTTCTGTTCGGCAATAACAGGGATTGCTTGATCGAACTTTGCTTCTGCAAGAAAATCTGCCAAGGCTTGTCCCTTGATGGCTTTCCGAGGTAGATATTCTATTGAGTGTTCTCCCAACTCTATGGCCCATTTGGCGATTCTGCCTGATGCTTCTGGCTTGGTCAAAACTTGCCGAAGTGGCAGATCGGTTAAGACGCATACCTTGTGAGCATAGAAGTATGGCCGCAGTCTCCTTGCTGCATTTACTAACGCCAGAGCAATTTTTTCCAGAGGTTGATACCTTGTTTCTGGACCTCTTAATGCTCGGCTTGTAAAGTAGATGGGAAGCTGCTTTAGGCCTTCTTCTCGTACAAGCACCGCGCTAATGGTTTGATCTGATGCCGCTAAGTATAAGAATATCACTTCGGCATCTGTTGGAGCAGAGAGAATTGGAAGCTTGGCTAAATAACTTTTGAGCTCGTCAAAAGCCTTTTTCTGCTCGGCTCCCCACTCAAACTTTGGTGCCTTTTTCAACACTTTGAAGAACGGTAGTTGCTTTTCGGCTGCTTGGGAAAGGAATCTATTCAGTGCGGCTAGACATCCAGTTAGCCTTTGCACATCATGTATGGACTTCGGCATCGCCATGTTCTGAACAACTTGAACTTTTGAGGGATTTGCCTTGAGTCCGTCCTTTGAAACCCAACAACCCAGAAACTTTCCCGAATCTACCAAAAAGGTACATTTTTGGGGATTGAGTTTGAGGTTGGCTTTTTTGAGCACGTCGAGGGTGGATTTGAGGTTGTTTTCGTACTCCGAAGTGCTTCTGCTTTTGACGACTATGTCGTCGACATACACTTCAACCTCTTTTCCTATCAAATGCCGAAAAAGCTTATCTACCATCCTTTGATATGTGGCTCCGGCATTCTTTAAACCGAATGGCATCTTTTTATAAGCAAAGATGCCGAAGTCAGTAATGAAAGCCGTTTTTGAAGCATCATTCTCATCCATTAGAACTTGGTGGTAGCCTTTGTATAAATCAAGAAAACAGAAAATTTCGAAGCCGATCAAAGCTTCTACTTTTTTATCTATGTTCGGAAGGGGATAGCAATCTTTAGGACAGTGCTTGTTTAGATCGGTAAAATCTATGCACATCCGCCATCCTCCTTCTTTTTTCTTGATCATCACAGGATTGGCCACCCAAGAAGGATATTTCACCTCGAATAATACATCCGCTTTCAATAATTGGCGGACTTCGTCATGGATGACTTGATTTCTTTCTGCCGCAAAGAGTCTTTGCTTCTGTTTTATTGGCCGGACTGAAGGATCAATATTTAATCGATGAGTGATTACCTCAGGGGGCACTCCGGTCATGTCCAACGGAGACCATGCAAAGACATCTTTGTACTCCTTGAGGAGCTGGATGGTCTTTTCCCGGAGTAGGGGCGTTCCCGCGAAACCGATCTTGACCGTTCTGGATGAATCATCTTCGTATAACTGAACGGTCATTGAGTTCGACTCTGGTATGAATTCGGTCATTTCGCTTGCCTCTGACTCCGGCTGCTGTGATTGCTATGCTTGATGATGCCGATCTGATCGCTCGGCACTTTTAAGCGCAATCTGCAGACACTCTTTTGCTCTCTTTTGATCACCTCGGATGACCGCTATCCCACCTTTAGTGGGAATCTTGATGGTGAGGTGATAAGTAGAGCAAACGGCCCGAACTGCGTTGAGCCAGTCTCTTCCCAAGATGATGTTGTACGGGGACCGAGCTTTTACCACAAAGAACTCGATCATCGTACTGGAGCTTGTAGGCGCTTTTCCCACCGTGATCGGAAGGCTGATAATACCTTCAGGGCGGGTGTCCTCCTGGGCGAAACTTTTCAGAGGAAGTGGAGCCGGACTGAGCCGAGCTGGATCCACTTCTAATTTATCGAAACATTCTTTAAAAAGAATGCTGACTGACGCTCCGGTATCCACAAACACTCTGTGGATCAGTTTGTTTGCCACTCCGGCTTGGATGACAATAGCGTCTTGATGAGGAGAGATGGCCGGGACGGGATCTGCATCTGAAAATGTAATCACTTCGTCCTGCTTCAGCCTTTTATGCGTTGGCTCCTCTCGATCGAAGCCTCTGCGCTCTGTCTTCAGGGACGATTTAGTCTTCCCGGCAGGGAGAGCATCAATAGTCAGGATTACTCCATCATATTGCAGCTCGTCATCGTCTTCGGGGTCCTGTTGCTTTTTCAGATCCTGAGGAGCGCAGTTTGCACCTCTCTGCTTTTTGTTCTTTTTCGGCTGCTTGCTTTGGTATTTTTTTAACGTTCCTGCTTTCACAAGAGCGTCAATACCTGCAGCCAAATGTCGGCACTCCTCGGTATCGTGACCGTGGTCTTGATGGAAGGAGCAATATTGATCCTGAGGTCGACGCGCGGCCGATTTCGTCATCCGCTTTGGTTTTTCGAACATATCGGAATGCAGTTCGAAAATTTCCGCTCTCGACTTGTTCAATGGTACGAACTGAGCGGGCGGCTTCTCAGGATTGAGACGTGGCCCCAATCGGTCTTGCACCGGAGTCCTTTGAATCCTTTCAAAAGGAGTTCGGCGAGGATGTCCCTGATCGCCAAAAGGAGTTCGGCGAGGATGTCCCTGATCGCTATGATCGGGCTTCCTCCTGTCTCCTCGGGATGAGCTGTCTAAAGACCGTTTGCGACGGTCTGCCTCATCGGCACGAGAGAATTGGTCCGCAATGTCCCACATCTCTTGAGCTGTTTGCGGACTGCATTCCACGAGCTTTCTGTAGAGAGCTCCGGGCAGGATTCCATTTTGGAATGCCGAAATGACAAGTAGATCATTGAGATCATCTACTTGTAGGCATTCCTGGTGGAATCTCGTCATAAAGTCGCTGATCTTTTCGTCGCGACCTTGACGTATAGAAAGCAGCTGAGCCGAAGTGATTCGGGCTTCCGCTTTCTGAAAGAACCTCCTGTGGAAAGCATCCATTAGATCTCGGTAAGATCTAATGCTGCCTTGGGGGAGGCTATCGAACCACCTTCTTGCGTTCCCGATAAGCAGCTCGGGAAACAGCTTGCACATATGGACCTCATTGAGACCCTGGTTCGCCATGTTATACTGATAGCGTCCCAAGAAATCATGAGGATCCACTAACCCGTCATAAGTCATCGACGGAGTTCGGTAGTTCTGTGGCAAGGGAGTTCGAGTGATATCGTCCGAGAACGGAGTCTTCAATGCTCCGTACATGGCGAACCCGACATCTCTTCGGTATGGAGGAGATGGAGATCTCCTGTGATTCCGGTACCGAGGAGGAACAGGAACATGTCGGGGTTGAGGATTCTTCTTCCTGGAAGACACGGCACTACTGCGGTAGTGACTTTCATGTCTGGATGAGGAAGGAGAATCCACCGTTTTCGTCTTCGGCTCTTGGCTCTTTTGCAGGAAGGCTAAGAACTCATCCTGCTTCTCAGCCAAGAACAGCTTGACAGCCTCATTCAAATCAGGCTGCTGGGAAGACTCGGTGTGTGGACCTTTTGAGCGGCTTGTTCCTTCATCGTGAAAACTGGAAGTAGATGTCTCCCGAGGCTGTTTTCCGGACCTGCGGGCTGGACTAGCTTCCTCATGGTTTTCACGAACGGTATTACGGGTAGTATGTGATCTGGTATGCATTTTTTTGGGGTGGAAAAAGGGTCAAAAATTCGCTTTATCACAAATTTGGTTCTCTGGTTCCCACAGACGGCGCCAGTGATGGTTGAGCGAATTTTTGATGGTAGTAAATGCAGGTAATGAATATAGATCACGACACAAAGAATTACGTGGTTCGATTTACTGAGGTAAATCTACGTCCACGGGGAGAAAGGAGGGCAAGATTGTATTGCTTGATCTGGTTTACAGCTTACAAATACTTGCTTGATCTGGTTTACAGCTTACAAATACAGACTTGCTATATGATCTTTTATGTCTAGAGAGCTCCCTTTTCTTCTGATCTAAGTTCTATTTATACATTGAACTAAGATCGTGGCTTGCATCACCAATAACTAGGTCGTGGCTTACATCACCACTAACTAGGTCGTGGCTTACATCACCACTAAGTATGTCGTGGATGTCGTGGAGGTCATGAGATCCTGCATGGGTCCACCACTAAATAGATCGTGTAGTGGAGATCGTGGAGGTTCTGCATGGGTCCACTATCTCCCAGTTCGGTCGAATACTGAGACCGAACTGCTGAACTATTGCCGAGCAGCTTTTGCCGATCTGAGAGTAGAGCTTGATTGGTCGGCTTTTACCGAGCTGTAGGCTAGGGCCGAACTCTTTGGTAATGCCGAACTGATACTCTTCCTTGGGCTTTGGGCTGATGGGCCGTCACTGCTATTGGGCTTGTTTAGTACGTACCCCATCAAATGGTTTAAGAATTAAGTTTATCTGAAAGAGACATGAAAAAGAACCTATGATGAAAGGGAAGGTGATCCATCCACCACGAGCACGGCGCAGAGGTGCTTCACTCTTCATCATCACTCAATTTCCACTCTAAGTTGTTTATTTTTATTTTCTCCTCTGTTCAATGGTGAAACTTGAAGAGATATAGGTAGTGTGTGCTTTTATTATTCATTCATGGCATAACAAACTTGAATGAAGTTGGGAATTCTTGGTAACAGAAGGCAACTTGTCTGGCAAAATGGAACCCTTCTGACACTCCAACAACAACGACATAAGAACCACTGTGAGATTATGCGATCTCGCTTCACTCAAGTCTCTTCGACTCCACAAGCGCGGCAACAATGCTGCTGACTATAGTGATGACGTGACCAATCCCAATGCATTGCGAATGTATTGGACCCGGAGCGGGAATACAAGGCGAACACACATGGATTGAAGCAACTGGGATTTTGAAATGAGAGTTGAGAAGATTGTCCATGGTTTTACCTAGTATGATCATGAAACTCATCAGCACTGCTATAGGTATACACAGTATCAAACCACTAATCCATATTGGCACAATCTTGATTAGCCTTTTCAGATCTTCAACTTGTTACACTGTGCATAATTTCCATGGATTCACTATATTTGAACTAGACTCTTCTTCACTTTTTACCGCTGCACGGTTCAAGAGCCTGCAATTTTAACAAAATATAGTTTAAACTATGAAGCTAGTATTAATTATAGCATATCAAGTGATAATAAACTTACTTGAAAAACGGCGTGGGAGAGTTTAAACCATCTCCATCATGATGATAATCTCCAGTTTGTGGGGAGAGAGATATCTTCCTTTTCTTGATGGTTGCAACAATGACACAAGCCAAGCTCTTGAAAGGGCTGCCAGTGGGCTTGACAAAGCGATAAAACTTTGTGCCACAGAGGAAGACCACCAAGCCAATCAGATTGGCCATGGTGAAGGTGGTGAAGCCCCAGCCCCAGCCTAGGTGTTCCTCCACGTATACCATGACCGTTAAGCTCACGGAGTTTGCCAAGTAGAGTGTGAAAAGGTACCAATTGAAGAATATCCCTTGATGTTTTGTGGTGTCTAGCTGATTTGCTCCCATGGATGCAAGAGTGAAGTGTGTGGCTCCGTCCCCTACAGAGAGAAGAGCCAAGCTGAGGTACAGAAGGCCGGCTTGAGGCGTCGGATGCTTGCAGAAAATGGAACCCTTTTCACAACTAGGAGGCCTCAAATGGCTCATTGTTGCAAATAGTAGCAACAGAACTACCTCCAGCAAAGAGATGAAGGAGGAGAAGCAGATGACAGAAAAACAGTCAGCAAATGATTTAGCAATGATTGCAGCAAAGATATGGATGAAAGCCAAGGTTCCATTGGCATAGTTGGTGATTTTAGTAGCAGATGCATCTTCAATTTTTTTTTAAAAAAAATAATTAATAAGCTTAATCGGGTCAAAATTAGCTTAATCGGGTCAAAATTGTGTTAATCGACGGTTGACCGTAAAAAATGGACGTAAATGACACGAATTTCATATGTTATGGACCCGTTTTTCAAAAAGTGAATGTTTTGGACCAAATTGGTATTTCGGCCATACGTTTAGAATAAAAAATGTCCTTTACTCTAAATTAAATTATTATTGCAATCATGCATTAAACTAAAAATAAATGCTTTAAAAGTAAACCATTCAATATTTTCTAAATAATATTACAAATACAATATTAATTTTCCGATTGTAATGCAATAATTTAAATAATACTACAAAGATTTAAATAATTTGTTTTTAGATACCCCTACAAAGATTTAAATAGTAATTTGTGTTGAGATAGTATACAAAGATTTTATAATTACCACAAAGATTTTTAGTCCTTAAAAAATCATAACAGAAATATAGAAACATTCAAAAATCACAAGTTTGGTGCTCTAACTCACTTAAAATCAAGCTAAATGGATAAATACACCCCTTAAGGGCTGAAGGGTAAAATATTGAAAATCGGGATTGAATTTGGGAGAGTTTTACATGAAAGGGTATAAGTGAACGGAATGCTGAATGCTGTTGAATGCTGAAATCTTGTGTTTAACTACTGCTACTACAGGCAGTAGAGAGGTGGCTTGTTGATAGAGCGGTTTTGCCTATAGAAAATTCGTTGGGAGGCAGTATACACAGAAACTACGATCTTCTACTCCGACATAGGTTGCATATTGTTGGAGAAGTTAAAATTGCAGTCCGTCACTGCTTACTAGCTAATCCCGGGATCAAGATTGAAAATCTAACAAGGGTTCTAAGCCATCCGCAGGTATCTCAAGCCCAATGAAACCAGGTTATTGTTGCTGGAACACAAAGCTTACAATCTGTAACTCCTGATACTGCAGGCTCTTGCACAATGCGAGGACACCTTAACTAAGCTTGGCCTGGTTAGGGAAGCTGTGGATGATACTGCTGGTGCAGCAAAGGTAGTATGATTTCCCTTTTCTTGTTAACGTCTGATTGTAATTTAATTTTACGAGTAATTGCATTCTACTTTATTATGTGCCTAACTCCCCCCCCTCTCCCCAGCATGTTGCTTTCCATGAACTAAAAGATGCCGGGGCAGTTGCTAGCTTAACTGCTGCTAAGATCTATGGTCTTGATGTACTTGCTCAGGACATTCAGGTTTGTTTCTAGATATTATATTTACAAATGTGTTGCATAACTATTTTCTTACAGATTTGAGACTGTCATTTGTCTACCTTGTCTTTCAGGATGATACTGATAATGTGACTCGATTCCTTATGCTGGCTAGGGAGCCTATCATACCAGGCACCGATAAACCTTTCAAGGTTAGAATTCCTTTATTCAAAACAAATTTTCCATCACACATATTTTCCTCTAACCTACCAGCCTAATTGATGGAGTACGGACTAAACAAGCCCAATAGCAGTGACAGCCCATCAGCCCGAAGCCCAAGGAAGAGTATCAGTTCGGCATTACCAAAGAGTTCGGCCCCAGCCTACAGCTCGGTAAAAGCCGACCAATCAGTTCGGCATTACCAAAGAGTTCGGCCCCAGCCTACAGCTCGGTAAAAGCCGACCAATCAAGCTCTACTCTCAGATCGGCAAAAGCTGCTCGGCAATAGTTCAGCAGTTCGGTCTCAGTATTCGACCGAACTGGGAGATAGTGGACCCATGCAGGATCTCATGACCACTACACGATCTATTTAGTGGTGTCAAATCATGCAGGATCTCATGCGGGATAAGCGGACCAAACAAAGAGGTAGTGGACCCATGCAGGATCTCCATGACCTCCACGACATCCACAACCATCATTAGTGGTGATGCAAGCCACGATCTTAGTTCAATGTATAAATAGAACTTAGATCAGATAGAAAAGGGTTAAGTTCTCTAGAGATAAAATATCAAATAGCAAGTCTGTATTGTAAGCTGTAGAAAACAGATCAAGCAATACAACTCTGCCCTCTTTTCTTCCCGTGGACGTAGATTTACCTCAGTAAATCGAACCACGTAAATCTCTGTGTCGTGATCTGTATTTTCCAGCATTCATCACCATCAAAAATTCGCCCAACCATCACTGGCGCCGTCTGTGGGAAACAGAGAACCAAATTTGTGATAAAGCGAATTTTTGACCCTTTTTCCACCCCAAAAAAATGCATACCAGATCACATACTACCCGTAATACCGTTCGTGAAAACCATGAGGAAGCTAGTCCAGCCCGCAGGTCCGGAAAACAGCCTCGGGAAACATCTACTTCCAGTTTTCACGATGAAGGAACAAGCCGCTCAAAAGGTCCACACACCGAGTCTTCCCAGCAGCCTGATTTGAATGAGGCTGTCAAGCTGTTCTTGGCTGAGAAGCAGGATGAGTTTTTAGCCTTCCTGCAAAAGAGCCAAGAACCGAAGACGAAAACGATGGATTCTCCTTCCTCATCCAGACATGAAAGTCACTACCGCAGTAGTGCCGTGTCTTCCAGAAAGAAGAATCCTCAACCCCGACATGTTCCTGTTCCTCCTCGGTACCGGAATCACAGGAGATCTCCATCTCCTCCATACCGAAGAGATGTCGGGTTCGCCATGTACGGAGCATTGAAGACTCCGTTCTCGGACGATATCACCCGAACTCCCCTTCCACAGAACTACCGAACTCCGTCGATGACTTATGACGGGTTGGTGGATCCTCATGACTTCCTGGGACGCTATCAGTATAATATGGCGAACCAAGGTCTCAATGAGGTCCATATGTGCAAGCTGTTCCCCGAGCTGCTTATCGGGAACGCGAGAAGGTGGTTCGATAGCCTCCCCCAAGACAGCATTAGATCTTACCGAGATCTAATGGATGCTTTCCACAGGAGGTTCTTTCAGAAAGCGGAAGCCCGAAGCACTTCGGCTCAGCTGCTTTCTATACGTCAAGGTCGCGACGAAAAGATCAGCGACTTCATGACGAGATTCCACAAGGAATGCCTACAAGTAGATGATCTTAACGATCTACTTGTCATTTCGGCATTCCAAAATGGAATCCTGCCCGGAGCTCTCTACAGAAAGCTCGTGGAGTGCGGTCCGCAAACAGCTCAAGAAATGTGGGACATTGCGGACCAGTTTTCTCGTGCCGATGAGGCAGACCGTCGAAAACGGTCTTTAGACAGCTCATCTAGAGAAGACAAAAAGAAGCCCGGTCATAGCGATCAGAGGCATCCTCGCCGAACACCTTCCCCACTAAAGGAGGGATAGCGGTCATCCGAGGTGATCAAAAAAGAGCAAGACTGCAGATTGCGCTTAAAAGTGCCGAGCAATCAGATCGGCACCATCAAGCATAGCAATCAAAGCAGCCGGAGTCAGAGGCAGGCGAAATGACCGAAGTCACACCGGAGCCGAACTCGATGGTGTACGGCACTGAAGCCGTGATTCCGGTTGAGATCGGCATACCCAGTCCCTGAACTCTTAATTTCTCAGCAGAACTGAATGAGGACGGACTGAGAGCCGAACTAGATCTGGCCGAAGAAAGAAGAGAATTGGCCTGCATAAAAGCAGCCAAGTACAAGGAGCAAGTAGCCCGGTATTATAACCAAAGGGTGAAAAAGCTGCAATTTCAAGTGGGAGATCTCGTCTTGAGAAACAACGAAGTAAGCCGAGCAGAAAAGCTGGGCAAACTCGAACCCACATGGGAAGGTCCATATCGGGTGTCAGAAGTCCTCGGCAAAGGGTCTTACAAATTGACTCACGTGTCAGGAGCACAAGTACCCCGAACATGGTACGTTTCCAACCTCAAAAAGTTCCATTTGTAAGAGACAGTCCGGTCTGTCAGTCTTGTGTCTAGTTCGGTCCTAAGGCTATGTGCGTTTTTGTCTCTATGTGCTTTTTATTTGTCTATATGCGTTTTGTCTGTCTATGTGCGTGTCGTCTCTTACAAATGTTACTGAGGTATCTTGTTCTTCGAAGGCTGATCCCCTTCTTAGAACATATACAAGCCAACGATTGTGAGTCAAAGCTTCTAAAGAGGATACAAGACCACAATTCAGCTTAAACAAGCAGTTCGTCTGAAACGAACTGCAATAAGCCAACGATTGTGAAGTCCAAGCTTCTAAAGAGGATACAAGACCACAATTCAGCTTAAACAAGCAGTTCGTCTGAAACGAACTGCAATAAGCCAACGATTGTGAAGTCCAAGCTTCTAAAGAGGATGCAAGACCACAATTCAGCTTAAGAATCAAGCACTTCGTCTGAAACGAACTGCAACAAAAGTCCGATTCACGCGATAAAACTTGCCTGAATTAGGACAAGGGAAAGTCCGATCCACGCGATAAAACTCGCCGAATTAGGACAAGGGAAAGTCCGATCCAAGCGATAAAACTCACCAAATTAGGACACAAGCTTAGTCCGGTCAAAGATGTTTATTTCATCAGACCAAAGACGAGTCCGGTCAAAGATGTTTATTTCATCAGACCAAAGACGAGTCCGGTCAAAGATGTTTATTTCATCAGACCAAAGACGAGTCCGGTCAAAGATGTTTATTTCATCAGACCAAGGACCGAGTCCGGTCAAAGAAGTTTACTTCATAAGACCAAGGACCAAGTCCGGTCAAAGAAGTTTACTTCATAAGACCGAGGACAAGTACGATGAAATTTTTTCGCTAAGCTGTAAATACACAGTGTTAGAAGCGAAAACAAAATTTCATTTTTCAAATCTTGTTCGGCATACAACTCCGCTACCCTACAAAATGGCGTTACGCTATTACAAAGGACTATTCTACTGTCCAGGGTTGCTAAAGTTGAGCCATCTATTCACAAAATCCTCGTGAAGCTGAGTTCGGGCGTTCCGGGCAGCTGCAGAATAAGCAGGTCGACGAGATGCTCTAATCGACCTGCCACCTCTTCTCTGAGCCTGGGAAGCCCTAGCACCTCGGCGGCGAAGAGTCTCTTCACGAAGCATTTGCCGATCTTGCTCACTCATAACCACAGCTCCTCTACGAACTTCAGTCCGTCCTCGACTTGACGTCTCTGGTTGTCCCTGAGTTCGTTGCTGACTTGGAGTAGGGTTTTGAGCAAGTGAATCAGAGGTTTGAGCTGGAGTACTAGCATCTGTTGGCGGGAAATGCCTGAGGAATCTCTCAATTGAGGGACGCCGGGAAAGAACTATGTCGTACCGAGAAGCCCAGCGCCGCAATGATTTCACGACTTGTTGGCAAGCCGAGCTCTCCAGCGCATTGTTCCTCCGGAGTACATGATATTCCTCCCACAGTTCGTCAACTCGTTCCTGAACTTCAGAGATGGTCATTCCCCCACGCCTGCAGATGAAATCCTCATACGCAGTCCTCTCAGCGACGGCAGTGTTCAGCTCGGCCTCCAGATCCTTCTTTTCGGACTCTAAGTCCTTATTATCGGCCTCCAGCTTCATTGAACGAGCCAAGAGTTCGTCATTCTTCATCTGGTCAGCTATAGCTCTTTTCTCAGCTTCGTCTAAAGCCGAAGAGTACAGCCGCTTCCAGTGAAGTACCTCCAGCTCCTTGAGAGTTAAGAATACAAAGCAGCTACGTCAGTTCGGCATTTCAGCTTACCGAGCAGGTAGTAAACCACAACAGGAGTAAGAGAGTACGAAAAGCTATACGAAGACACAAGGGTAGACAAAAGAATTTTTTCATACATAAGGAAAAAAAATTTTTTTTTTTTTTTTTTACACAAGGAGGGCTTCAAGGCCATCTTACAAGAAGGAAGAAACTAAACTAGGAGAAGGGAGACGAAATCATACTCCGCCAGCTTCGTCTCCGGCTCCTCGGTGAGGTTCAGCTTCCTTCTCCTTGTCTGCCTCAGCTTCAGCCTCGGCCTCCTTGCTCCCCCCAGCCTGCTCGGCGCCCCCATAGCCGATCTGCTGCGCCTCCTGCTCGGCCTGCTCATCACCGACCAGCTGCTCAAGCTGCTCGGTCTCACCCTCTCCGTGGAAAATTGGAGCGGGTGAAACTGACCCTATGGAGGCAAAGATAGCCTCCATATTCTCATCGCGGTCAGCTCGGCAACTACGAACTTGGTCCGCAGAAAGCAGGACCGAGGACGAAGCAAGCTCCTCAAGCACCGGCAGACTCTGGAGCCGAGCTGCTATCTCCCGGCCGTACAGCGGCAGGACGACTTCAGACCCCTGCTCGGCTTTATCGGTCATCAGTTTCAGAAGATCACCGACAAAGGCCGAGTCGCATTTAATGCAGTCACGCGCAAGGCACGTCCTCTAACGTCAGCCTCCCCCGTACCTTTATCCAGAATGCCGAAGTGACTCACTTCGCCGAAGTGATTCACTTCGCTTTTCGGGGGGGGTAGTGATGGAGTACGGACTAAACAAGCCCAATAGCAGTGACAGCCCATCAGCCCGAAGCCCAAGGAAGAGTATCAGTTCGGCATTACCAAAGAGTTCGGCCCCAGCCTACAGCTCGGTAAAAGCCGACCAATCAGTTCGGCATTACCAAAGAGTTCAGCCCCAGCCTACAGCTCGGTAAAAGCCGACCAATCAAGCTCTACTCTCAGATCGGCAAAAGCTGCTCGGCAATAGTTCAGCAGTTCGGTCTCAGTATTCGACCGAACTGGGAGATAGTGGACCCATGCAGGATCTCATGACCACTACACGATCTATTTAGTGGTGTCAAATCATGCAGGATCTCATGCGGGATAAGCGGACCAAACAAAGAGGTAGTGGACCCATGCAGGATCTCCATGACCTCCACGACATCCACAACCATCATTAGTGGTGATGCAAGCCACGATCTTAGTTCAATGTATAAATAGAACTTAGATCAGATAGAAAAGGGTTAAGTTCTCTAGAGATAAAATATCAAATAGCAAGTCTGTATTGTAAGCTGTAGAAAACAGATCAAGCAATACAACTCTGCCCTCTTTTCTTCCCGTGGACGTAGATTTACCTCAGTAAATCGAACCACGTAAATCTCTGTGTCGTGATCTGTATTTTCCAGCATTCATCACCATCAAAAATTCGCCCAACCATCACTAATCATTCATTATTTACTTTTCGAATGTGTAATTAACTTGATTCTATTGGCCCTAGTGGTCACGGGGTTTGAGCCCTAATCAACTTTATTTTTAAAAAATTACAATGTGTAATTTGTTACGCAAAAAATCACATTAATAATTTGAATGATTTTAGAATATAGTATTTCAAATAAAATATATAAGCATATCACATATCAGTCTTTTTTTCTAGTGCGTGGCTAGCTGAACTCAATCTATGTCTTGTTATCAATTGCGAATAGTTAGGAGGTAGACACGTATTTTTTTTTCAAACGAATTTTCCATAAAATTTTGTAATGATTGGGGTACTTACAAATTAGAATATCAATCCCCGTTATATAAAATGTTAATTTTGAGAAAGGTGAATGATGGGATTTGATCCCTATACGTTCACCTCTCTGCTTATATAGTGATTAGATCTTTTTTTAGTATATAGATATGAGATCTTCACTACTTGAATGTTAGTTATTGATTATTAATTTAATTAATCATTATATAAGTTGATATTTTGAAGAATCAATTCTATGAAAATTGACCAATATTTTTGGTGGTACAATAAAATAAGTAATGGACTGAAATTGGCACGACTGCAATAATGGTCAGGAAATGTCGCGTTCCAAATGTCATGCTGATGAGAATACGTGAATAATTTTGGGGATTAGCTTTTGAATATGATATGCTTGAGATATGCATGAGTCATTGACTTTGAGTATACACACATATTCATTCTGATATCATGATTACATCAATATGGATTATTGATCTCTCTTTTATGTAATTTGTAAAAAATCCAATATACTCAAATATAGCAATTTATCATTTTACGGGTGATAAAATCATAGGTAGGATTTAAGATTCGACAACTACCTTCAACTAATAAGGCATTGAATCACTATTTATATTTTGATGACCTCTAGCATTACTGTTTTGATTTAATTTTTTTTTTACCTATATCTCTTAGTCTATGAAACTTAAATGAATATATATGTTTAATTGTTCATACAAATTTTAAATATTATCTTCGTATGTGTATATTAATTTTAGTTCTATAACAATATATTTTATACTATTATAACTATATAAAACCCAATTTGTTATAAATAATTCAAGTTTTAAAATATTTATTTATAAGAGGAAAAAAGTCAATTTACCGGTAAGATTGAGCACTTCTTATTCTTCAAATATCAAACAAAACATATGTAACTAAACACTCTCATTATAGTCGCGACACACCATCTAAAAATAAATAAATAAAATACTAAGTTTAGCTCATTGAAAAGATACACAGATTGCAATTTATTAGCTATTATCACTTAGAAATTACTTTATATAGTACCTAATATAATAATTTTCAATAATTACAATGAATCAAACGCATGATTTCCAATATTAGTTTCTTTTCTGTTCACATAATTAGATTGCCTAAACTCTGTCCCATTTGCGAAGTCACCAAACTTCGTTTATCTGAGTCACTTATTCCATCCAAATTTATTAAATGGATAAAACAGAGAATAAAAACTGAAAAAGATATGGTGCTACTTTTATAAATAAATGTAGCTGAACAACTTTAGTTTCAATAACTATTGTAATATGAAAAGGATAAAATACTTTTATTTATTTATTTGGGACCCCGACGGTAGTTGGAGCCATTATTTTTTAAAATATTTTAAATATCAAAATAAAAACTAGTTATTTCTATTTAAAAAATTAAAATTAAGTACATAGCAATTATATATGCTTCAACGAAAACGAATATGACAAACATTTTCTCCTAATGTTACGCAAACCATCTTTTTTGTTTGTCGCACTTTTTAGCATGTAGTGCCTATAAATTGGACTTTCATATTGAATATGAATTACAATTGATCAAAGAATTTAAAATTGCTCTATACCAAAAATAAAGATCATTTCCTAATTATTTTGTTAAAGATATAGTACGAGTTTAATGTCAGTCAACCACAGCATTGTAGTAATTCAATATCCAACGATGTTAGTTTGCTTATTTCCGAATTGTCCATTCTTCATGACGTTATTGACTTGCTAACCCAACATCTAAGCCTATGTTATTCAAAAATTAATTGGCCCTTTTTAGTTGGGCTGCGCAAATGGGCCAAGAATATTTAATAAATGATTATACGAATTGTTTAATGATTTGTATTAATTTAACTTTATTTTTGTGAAGATTGCATGTTTTTTATAGGATTGATTTATCAATACATGGAATGCTAAATTTATGAAATCACATAATATAGGAATGAACGATAATCCGTTGATTTGTGTTCCTTGATGAACTCCTTGATTATAGTGATTTGATTCTTTCCAACACGAGTTGCTCATTATAATTACATGTCTTTTGGGGAATGTGACCCACAATGACTTTTTACAACATGATGGCAAGATATGAAAATAACAATTAAAACTGGTTATCATATTATCGTGTATTTTGCCAAAAAAGATGAAAGATGAGATAATTATGAAAATTACAAACTTAATTATTTATAATTCTTTTTTTTTAAACAGGGGACAAAGTGACAAACCAAATAGTACTATATTTAAGAGTAAAGGCCAAAATTGATCCTGAACATATGGTCATTTTATGTTTTTGGTCATAAACATTATCTTTTGGATTTTGTGGTCGTGAACATATGGAAATTTGATCATTTTGGTCATCCGTCAACATTTCCGTTAAAACTAACGGTCAACGGGTTTAATCCCGATTTTGACCAAATTAAACTTTTAATTCTGATTTTTTACTCCCTAATTAATTCTCTAATTATTTTTGGGAAAAATAAATCGGTGCGGGCTTACCCAAAGAGGACAATATCAAACTAATGTTGCCGACGCCAACAATCCTGACAAGTTTTTTGTCTTAGCATTATTCTATTAAAAAAAATTGCCTTACTTTAATATATTGGATATAAGAAGAGAATTTAAAGTAATAATACGTAAATAGATAGAGTATCACATTATACGATTATCTATGTAATGTATATAAAATTTTGTAAAATAGGTATAATTTTGTTTTATATTAATGAGAAGACAAGAAAATCCAAATAAAAATGGATACATTATATAAAATATAAGGGAGAAATAAATGAGAGAAGTCAAATTTAATAAATAGAACAAAGAAGAGAGGGAAACCATAGACAGAGACGAGAGAGATATAAATAATGAAGTACCAAAATAGTCATTAGGAGAAAAAAAAATGGAAAATAGTGGAACAATACATCAAATGTGATTATGACCAGATACCCTTCGTGATATTTAATTTTATTATGTATTGAAAATATGCAAACACAATTGTTTAGAGGCTTTTTTATGATTCAATGCACTTAAGAATTAATCAAATTCATATAATTATATGTTTTTGCCTTCTGTGTGTTGATATTTATAACCTGATTGGCAATTATTGCTTTAAAATCAATGTCAATTTTAAATTTGATTGTGATTTAAAATCAATGTCAATGCTAGGATCAGTAGTTTTATTTATTTATTTTTTTTTTTGCATGCTTTGCCAAAAAACATGGTGCCTCAGTAATTCAATTCTCTTTCACTTTGTCCATAAGAAATGGATTCAAAAGCATAGCGGGGTTTGCCTTTTTTTTTTTTTTTAGGTTAATTAGGGGTCTAATTAATCTATATATATTAATTAATGACGAAGTGGAGAAACTAATTAAGAAAACACTATCAATATCGCCAATTGCTACTTCGCCAACTAATATTGATAGCGCACCCATTTGGTTTACTGACGCTTACTTGATTCTATATTTTATTTCGTTTTATTATACTTAACTTGGTGTTTTGGGCCTTAAACATCATATACGATTAAAAATTCACTGATTACTTGTACATATATATAGATTATCTTCCAATATTTATTTATTCATATTGAAGATTCGTATGCTCTCAATACTAGAATTTGAAAGAATCGAATTGTTTTTCATTGATTAATTAGAATGTGTAGGAAAAGATAAAAACAAAATAAAATCATTCATATATAAATAGTGTATAGAAACATCATAAAAGTGCATGAATAATAGCTAGTGATGCGTTGGAGTGAACCAAAAGGCTGGAGCAATCCTGGATATATAAGAGAGTTGAGAGGGATAATAGATGGAAGATATTTTTCTATCCAAGTAATTAAAGATGCCAAAATCATGGTCATTGTGAGTAATGGCTCCATCTTGGGTCATAGTGTAATTTAGTTGGGAGTAGTCTTCGACGAAATAAATAGAATCAGGGTTCAAGTTGAATTCTGCGGCGGGCAGCGCGAACGAGTGGTTGCCTCCAACAAACATTGCCAAACCATCCAATGAACCCTCCATGTAGCTGAGTTTCCCTTTCTTGGCATCAATTTCATACACGTCGAAACTAATGGTTTTATGTGGGAAGCCGAGATTAGTGCACAAGGATTTCAGGTGCGATCCGTCGCGCTGCACATGTCCCAAGACATGACGCATCACTAGAAATAGCCGGTCGGAATGCTCGTCCATCACCAGATACAAGGGTTGTCTGTCGTCATCCTTGTCCACATCAATTAATGACGGAACCTTCCACACAAAGGAGGGAGATTCGAGGTCCCAGCACTCGAGCACTCCCTCATACTTGTCCTCGTCCCCGTCCCCCCACGTTATGCAGAAGAGGAGACTCTGGCGAGTAGAGTAGACGATTTGCTTGGGGTCGCAGACTGCAAGGTCAACGGGGAGCCAGTTGGTGGTGGTGTGGGCCGGGAAGCAGACCGCAAGGGGCTTGTAGCTCCAGTCAGAGGTCATGATGGCACGGCAGTCGTGGGCATCGGGAGAGGAGGTTAGGATGATACTGGCGGGATCGTACGGAGATTTGAGGAAGGTGTGAATATCGGGAAGCTTTATGTGGCGACCGGTGATGGGATTGGAGAGGAAAGTCTGTCGATTGAACATATTGAATGAAGCCATCCACCCATGGGTACATCCCATATGTATCACCCGCCCTTGTGCCCACGCTGGCGCCGCCGTCTCCTTCTTTATGCTCACCACTTTCTTCTCCGCAAGGCTGTACAACTTAGTACTACTCCTATCACCATATGATGGTAGCATCAGCCATGGCTCCCTATTGCTAGTGCTGCTGCTCATCATCCTATTCCTTTTCCTACCAAATTGCATAATAATTGAAGCCCTCATATTCATTAGCGGCATCTCTCATTAGTAGTATGTATCCCTAGCTCAGAGTATATATAGTTTTATTATTTTGATAACTTATGGCCTAAGACAAAAATTAGTAATAATAATTATATTATATTATATTATATTATATGAGATTAATTAATTTAAATTCAAGATTCATTCCATACTTATTTTTGGTAATTCTATAAACTTATAAATTAAACAAAAGATCGACTTTAAAAGTAAAGAAATACTAAGCCAAAATATACAAAAACTATATATATTTTTTATTTGTTGATATCTTGTGGCCCAAGGAAACTTAGTAGTGTAGTAAGTAGCCCTCCTTAATAGAGGCATTTCTTTTTGGTACGGAGTTTAAGAATAGTGTGTTAAATGTATGGTGGAAAAAGTAACAAAGAGTAAAATAAGAGAGAATAAAGTAAAAAGAAGAATTACTCTTTGCTAAAAATAGAATTGACTCAATTAACTTGGAATTTTCCAAAATAGACTAATGATTCTATTAATATTGAACGGAGGGTAATAATTATACTCCATATTTGCGTTCCAAAGTTACAACTGGAGTAATTAAGAAGGAAGATTTGAGACGATCGATATATACTGTACTTTATATACTAATCCCTATAAATATATATATATATACTCTAATTAAGTTCTCTTTCCATATATAATATACTACTCCTCTAATTAAGTTCTCTTTCTTAGCGCTGGCTATAAATATATGGAGTAGTAGCTAATTCTAAACCCTAAATCTTGATCTAACTATCGCAATGAAAATATTATTGGTTGCGAGAATGAGATTTGGGCGTAGGATGATGAGCACTAGCAGCATGCCAAATCCATGGCTGATGCTGCCGCCCACATTCGACAGAAGGCGCGGCGGCATGGTGTACAACTTCTACAGCCCCGCGGAGCAGGAGGTGTTGCTGATCAACAAGTACGGGCCGGGACGGGACCCTCCCGAGTTCCCGGACGACAACGCAAAGGTGGTGGGGTCCTCCCACGGGTGGCTAGCCTTAATGAACCAGCGCAACAACGAGCTGTTCCTCTCCAACCCCATCACCCGCCGCCACATCAAGCTCCCCTCAATCCAGTCCCTCCCCAACCCCGAGCTCAACCTCGAACCTGGCACCGGCCGGGCCGTCGTCTCCAGGCTAATCCTCTCCACACCCCCCGACCACCAGTCCTGCCGCGCCATGGTGTCGTTCGGCCCGTACCACCGCCTCGCCTACTGCCGCCCCGGCCACAGCCACGAGTGGGTCCCCTTCGGCAACCTATTCATGTTAGGATACGACGACCTCTACTATCCAAAGGATTACGATGATTTCGTGTTTTCATCCAAAAGCAACCTCTGCACTTGCTTGACCAGCTCGGTGTTCGACGATTGGGGGTTGGAGGATTGGGACCTAACAAACTTGGATTCTCCCAAATTAGCTTGCATTCAGAGAGGCGCTGAACCTTCACCCTCTGATGATGAACACACCATCAAAACTTATAACCACCTCGTCTACGTCTACGAGGAGGACACGGACACGGACACGGACAAGCTCCTCCTATTACGGCGTTCTATCAACCGAGGCAACGACAAAACCGTCTCTTTCACTGCACATTCACTTACAAGGCACGAGAACGGATGCATCGACCCCACCTGTTCCTTGAGGGATCACACCATCTTTGTTGGAACCAACCACTCCTTTGCCATCTCTCATTTCAACCCCAATACTATTTACTTCACCCACCACAAAGACCATGATCAAGAAGCCCCACCGGATGTCGGAATATACGATTGCGCCGCCCGCACTGTCTCAGATTGCTACTATCCCTTGCATCACACCGCCAAGCTTACTTTTCGTATCCGTAAAGAGTATCAAGGCCAACCAGATATCGCCGATTGCCTATTCGCCAATATTGCTAATTATATTACTAATATTGATACCGCACCCATTTGGTTTACTCCAACGCTTACTTGATTTATTATTTTTTTTCTAATTGTCTCAGGTATGCCATCTACTTTTGGAGCTCCAATAGCATCAGTTATTTGCACTTGCAAACACAGTGTTGCTATTTTTTATTGCCTTTCTCAGTGGCTATTTGAATTTTCGTGCTACTGTTACGCATTTAATTTTACGTTCAGGTTTCCGTGATACAACAAACTAAGCAGAAGATATTATTGTTTTGTCGGATTCTGAAGTTCATGAAGTCTATAATCAAACTAGCTATCTATAATCAAAATACTTTACATTGGTTTATATTCTTGAACATGCCCCAGAATTTGGTGATTTTAGAAGGAAATTGCTCGTGTTTGAATAATTTAGAGATTGATAAATTTGTGTATAATTCAAGACCTTTGAATTTTGATGCCTTCAATTGGAGAAAAAATGAAACTTGAAGATGAGTTTCATGCTACAAATCGCAACACCATGATTTATATGCAAGGGAAAAAATGATACAGCAATGTTTAAGGACACCTGCACAAGAGCCGTGATCCTTAAAAAGCGTTAACATGATTCATGCTGGTAATAGTAACAATGCTTCACAAATAAGTTTCTGTATATTCGACATTGATTATTTTTAAAATTCACATTTAAGTTTGCTCCTCAATTGTTTAAAAGGCGATCGTCTTCTATGGTCTAAGCTAAGTGGGAAATCACATTTACTTCAGATCGACTTTAGAGTTTCAGAGAATCTGCAGTAAAAGAGGGAATCGTTGCTTGTTCATTTTGTAGCTACAGAGAACAAAAAATAATCAAGCATGTTATAAATCACATTATCAGGGTTATACATTGAAAAACAAAGATCAGTTGTAGTTCTTTGTAAAATGACAGATTCAATAGTTGCACATTATGTCAAGCGTATGAGGTTTATGATCCTATTACCAAGCCTATATAAGGCAGAAATAGAAAATCTACTGTAATCAGTTCAGAAAACTGAAAGATGCAATAGTACCCCGTACAAACGAACATCAGTGGAATGTGCAAATGCTTTCATGAAGGGTGAGGTCCATGAGTCAGTCATAGCCTGTAAGGGTAGCGAAAAAAGTTAAAAGCTAGTAACTATTATGTCAAGAAAATGCGCCATAAATCAAGAACGTATCCATGCAGGTAACTGCTTGCCCCATCTCTACACCCAAAAGATGGTAACCTCATAAATGAAGATGATCTGATACTTACTAAAGACTCCTTAGCACTGTCTGTTTCAGCAGTATCTGATGTCAACACATTCGTATCATTAGTTTTCTAGGTTAGGGGCAGCTTAGCCGTATTTGATGAGGGGCAAATTTGCTTCGTCTTCTTTGGAGGTCACGGGAAGTGTAAGCATTCGTAAAGTAGACTTTGAGGGAAAGAAACTTGAGTTGAGTGACTATTCGCTTTTGAACCTGCACCCAAGTCTCAAAATCTACAATCAAAACTCAACCTTAACCACTCAAAAATCATATAATCCAAATTTTAACTTAAAATTTAAAGTTGTATAACTTGCCTTCCCACGATGTGTCGCATATTCATTCATGTCAGTAAGTATAAGTATACTCGTACTCATCTCATCTTTACTGCCCTAATTCACACATGAACTTGTGGATTAGCATCAAATGCAATAAATTGAGCAGAGCAACATCGATAATTACTCACATTCGAGCTCGTAATTGCTTTTAACAGCCGATCAAATTACACAATCAATTATACGAAAATGTCAATCGGAACAGATTCAACATACAGGGATAAAATTCAAAAATTCCGTGGCGATTTGATTTGTATGATCGATCCAAATTAGTTCCGAAACCATTAAAATGCAATAAATTTTGAGCCGGCCTTATAGACGTGACGTCGTCCTGGAATCGTAGGGAAGTCCATCGACAATGGAAAACTTCCCCTCTCTAAAAAGCAAGCTGAGAGAATTTTCCTCGATCTCAGCATATTCTTCTTCATTTGGAAATTGGAAGAACCATTGTGCTGAATCTCTGTGTTTGCAGAATCTCAATCTAATTGGATCAAAACAATTTGGGCTCCGAATCTCAGATGCGTTTTCATTTTCAAACTAAAGTCCAAGCTTTCTTTTCTATTGGTAATCCAATTAAAGCCCACAATAATAGAGAATTTTAACAAAACGCATAAAAAAATTTCATTGTATTAAGTAAATGATCACTTAAAACATTGTATTAAGCACCCATCGAGGATTGTAAAAGAAAAGGTTTGAGTCATTAGACAGACAGGTCATGATGCCCCATAGCTTGATTTTCATTGTTTGTAAGCAATTCTGTAACACCAACAGAGATTTTCTTGGACATTTGCAAATGCATTGGGTTTATTGCATCTATTCTTTAGCTTGAATTTTTTTATATACGTTATAACTTATTCAACGATAAGCTTTTCTTTCTTAGAAGCTACGTATGTTCCTCACCTTTTTTTTATATACTATTGATTCCATAGTATTGTCCGCATGATCCTCTTGATTCCATAGATTTTGCATTATCTCATTCTTGTTCGGAAATAAACACACAAACACAATACGATGTGTATCTCTATATCTAGGGGCGATGATGCTAAGCTAGATGAAACAAGGAATGGTGAGTATATGAATGGAGTGTTAGTAAAAAATTGGTCTCATTCATAGAAATAAAGAAATTTCCTAAAATTGAGTGTTTCTTTAGGAAACTGCTCAAAGAGAAAGAAATTTCTATTTTTTTTTGGAAATAGGGCGAGTATATGAATGGCACGTAATACATAAATCGGGTATGGGCCGCCAGTGTTAGCCCATGTCGTCTCCTGCACACTCTATTTTTCATATATGTCAAATCTCATATATTCAAGAAAAAATATTTTAGTTAAAATGTGCGACTGATAAGAAAATTTTCAAATATTTATACGAAATATAGTTGTTGTATTAGCTCAAATCTAATGCTGCTTATTATAACAATTTGATGGATATATACTCTATGAAATTACTTAAGAAATTAAAAATAAAACTAATACTTCAATATTCATCATGTCATGAGTTTGTTGCAAATTTTGTTATAATCTAAGAACTAGTAGTAGTAGTACATTTTCATAGTTAATACTCCTATTAGAATTGTCAATTCCACTTTTACTATAAATAACAATGTCATAGTAGTTCTTACTCTATAGTCTATATTCATAGCATGGTATACAGCAGCTTGTTGTTTGAGACATACTGTACTACATCATTAACCTTATGATTCATCCACATCTTATAAAATCATTAATCACAATTCTACCATACTCTTCATTCATCATATCATTATCAAAGAAAAGAATACATAGAGTTCTCCTCAAGCAGCTAACCACACACTCTTGCCTTGAGATCAATGGCAAAATTATTATTCCATGAGTACAAATAGTCTAATATTAATACAAATCTCATTTTCTGGGTAGTAGGTTTATAGTTCACTCTTTAGTTTTATTTAACAGTTTCATGAACTATTTCATAATAACATTGTCAACCATTAATTGTTCAAATGAATTCCAAATAATATTTTGCTGGAAATATATACAAATTCCTAATATCATTATCAATGTGAAATTTTTTTGTCGTAATCTTTTTTTCCTATGAAAAATCAATGTGGAGATTAACCAAGAAAAGAATCTGAAGCAAAATTAAAAGAAGAAAAAAAAATGAACCAAATTCATTAGGATTTAATTCTATATAAGTGTTGACAATCGATGAACAATTGCATTTAAAACTGGGTTGTTTTGTTTTGGAGAAAAATACGAAAATAGGTGAATAATTGCAAAGAAGATTTTATTTGGTTTATATGTGATGGAATTTGATTCAAATAAAACTATATAGTAACATGTTATTTGGTTAATGGAAAAGTTCACTATCGCGACAAAATAAAAATTACGAGGACCTACTAAAAAACAGTGTATGAGAATTTAATGAAAAAAATAGCATAGGGACTTAAAGATATGTTTTGCCTAATATAGATATAGTAGATAGCTACTGGCTAGTAAAGAGCACTAATACATCATGTAGGTTATTCAATAAAAAATTTAAATCATGTAGATTGTATGACAATTTATTGTATATGCAGATTTTAAATTCTGACGATTTAATATTTGGGAAGCTAATCATACACTTATATAAACACATTTTGTTGAGAAATTGATTTTAAAAAATACTGCAAATTAAAGAACTATACATTAGAAGGGCCGTTGAAAAAAATCAGTTAAAATATATGGAAAACTAAAATAAGATAATTAGCGAAAAGCTTAAAAATGCGTACCAATAATTTATTTTTAAAATATATGGATTTGGATTAATAAGAAAATTACTATAATGCCATTTGCTATGAAACAGATTCGAATACAATGTTTCCCCAATCCATAATACTAATGGGCCTAATGTTATTTTTTGAAAGCCCAGTAAGAATTGCTTTGATTTTTTTGTTGGGTATTTCTATACACTTGTTCTGCTAAAATAGAAAATAAACCATAGTAGTATACATTATGGATTTGTTTTTGGGGTCATGGTATTCTCAATTTTAGAGACTCCAAATTTGTAATCTCAAAACATCTTTAACTAAAAATCTTAGAAAGTTTGAGACAAATGGACTATGGAAGTAAAAGATACTATCACATAAAATTAGGCCTAAACTCTGGGTAATATTTCATTAGTTTTTTCTCTATCTTTGCCTCTCAGAATACTCTATGCAACATATGACCAAATAAACAGTTATGGAACTCGTGATCATAATTGGAATTAGAAGATTGAACATTTTAGATGGTCTCACTCACAAAAGAATATAGATGTAATAAAAAGTGAGATGACAGCTAGTACTATGTTAATTGCACTGAAATAAACATCATTGAGTTCATGTTAATTCATATCTTCAACCAAATACCCCTAAGAAGAAGAGTTCTAATAAAGAAAATACAGAGGTCATCCATCACCTCACAACAATACTCATCAACTCTACCCTTCTTATTTCTGAGGCTTCTTCCATAGCACACCAAACTTCCTCAGCACATTCACATTCTTCTTCTTGAACATTTCATTATCAAGATCATCCGCGTTGGACGAGGGGATGTTCCTCATCTTGTTGTCCATTGACCCCGTCCTCTCCACTGCGTGCCCGTTGTTCCCAACCGCTAGCATGGACGCAGCCACCTCCGCTGCCTTCCTCCACTGATCCGACTGCACCTTCAGCTTCCGCAGCTCTGCCTCCATCTCCGCGTTGGCTGCTTGCGCTGCCTCCAGCTGCTCAGCAACGCGAGCTGCCTTCCTGTTGCTCCTGTCCACCTCCTCCGTCATGGACCCCACCTTCACCAGCGCCTCCCTCTCTGCTACTCTCGCTGCCTCTAGCTCTGACATAGCCTCGCTCCTCGTGCTATTGTAAGCCTCCATTTCTTTCCTCAATGCTCTGTTTTCCTCTGATATGTTATGGTATTGTGCTTTAATAGTCTCATTTTCTGCTCTCAGCTCGTGCTCCCTGTGGCCGGATAACGCGTTCTCCAACTGCATTATGAGGGCGTCGTTCTCCTCAAAGATGCTCTGCAGCTCAGTCTCCTTATCCATGAGGTTTGACCTCAGCTCCTCGATTTCATAGCTGCATTTTCGAAGCTCTGCCTCCAACTGAGCCTCTCTCTGCCCTGATGTGGACTTGATCTGTTCCACAATCTCACAAGCGTGCTTTACTTGCTCTGCGCTCTGAGCTTGATCCTCGTTCCGCCTCATCTCAGCAACAGCTAGAGCAGATCTCAACTGCTCCACTTCAAGCTTCGCAGAGGCGAATTCTGCTTCAATTGATGATACCTTTGCCTTCTCGTCTTCAACTTCACCATTGAGTTTCCCAACAAGCTCTTCTAGAAGCTCTACACGAGCCTTCGAC
Source organism: Salvia splendens (assembly GCF_004379255.2). Lineage (NCBI taxonomy): Eukaryota > Viridiplantae > Streptophyta > Magnoliopsida > Lamiales > Lamiaceae > Salvia > Salvia splendens. The sequence continues at coordinate 8,363,260 of NC_056038.1, forward strand.
TGTTCCAGCTCACTGGCTGCAGCCTCGTAGACTCCCGTGGCTTTACAACCATCCGACCTGAGCGTCTCCACCATCTTCTTGACTGTTCCATCTTCTTGACTTAGACTCTTATGTTGGTTTTTTCCAATTTAGGTAAGAATGCATTTGAGGGAAACTAGTGTTTCAAACTGAACTTGTTGACTGGAGGAACAATAAAATTAACTCAGGCTTCTACTACGCTCATTCAGATAGCACGCAGCCTACTCCAATCTATCCGAGCAGCCAAGTCTAGGATACGTTATGTGGGGGGAAGGCTACGATACAACCAGTGCTTGGATCCAGAAAGGAACCTGCAGGTCCATTTCTTGGATCGAGATCTCTTCCCATACCGGGGTCTATGGGAGGAGGAGGACACGAAGAAGGCCTAGCCTGCGATAAACGGGAGAGAGAGGAAGCTCGAAAGGCAGGTGTTGTCTGGCCTGTGGGAGTATGAATGACATCAACACTAGAATGTGTTTGCAAAGTTATTTCTAAGCATCATTAGAGCTCATTCCTATGTTAACACTTAGTTCTTGACCTTGGACTTTTAGGATAAAGCTAAAAAGCTTAGGAAAGAAACTAAGAAAAACATACACAGTAAGTTTTAGAGCATTAGATACCTAACCCCACACACACCAAGAGAAAGCAGGAGGCGAGAGAGGAGACGGCGTCTCATTCACAGAGTGTGGAAGGATATACTATCTCATGAGGCAGACCATTGAGATATGTTCATACTCTGGCTGCTGGTTGCTTCCACCTTCCCTTTTTTTGTTACAGTCACAAGTCACAAGAGGTATGCATATTCTGGTGGGAGAAGCAGATTTCGTGCTAAAACTGTCGTTCATCTTCCTTAGTTGCAGGCATTTCTAGTTCAAGATGCTTATTGTTTGGGAAATGTGAAGGGAGTGTATATATATCTAATCAAAGTCCTAGAGAGAAGCTATCTCTGTTTGATGAGGTGAAAGATCGTATAAAGAGAAGGCAGACAAATCAAAAGGAGGAGAGTCGGTTGACGAATCGTTGCAGAAAATGAAACACAGAAACCATGACGAATTCGACTATTCAGCTTCCTCTGACTTGGCTAGCTTAGAGTGGAAGAAAATGAAGATCCCTGATTTCTCTATGAGTAAACAACATACATATTATACATAGTTGAAAATTTCAGTGCACATTTTAACAAAGCAATAGAGCAGTAAGTAGTGGGATAAACAACAGCATATAAAACAGTAACAAACATCCCATAAGCAGCAGATCCAAACAAACATAGCAACAAACAATCCATAAGAAGATCCAAACAAACATAGCAAATATTCAAAAGGGTGGCAATGTTATTGTGATCCAAACCACCAATCTAGTACCTGTTTCTTCTTCATCTACTCCTCCTTGCCGTCCTTCTCATCATCGCTTTCGTCGTGATCGCCGAGATAGGTGTCTTCGTCGTAATCATTCTCCTCCAAGTAGAACTCAATCATTTTCTTTCTTCCCTTCATGAGGAGTTGTTGTTGTTCCAGAGTAAGGTGCTTCTTCATCTCAGCCTTGGTTAAAAATTTTATCCAATATAATTGGTCATGAGCTTCTTTGCGTCTGCTCTTCATCCAGTAGGCCTTCTTTTCATCCTTACCCCGACGCCTGATCACCTCGTCGAGAAGGGCCAGAGGGAACTTACTGAGACTCATCGGACAAGGCTCAAAGCTTCGGCAAGGAAGCCCCTCCTCGATGTAGTTTCCGCAAGCTCGGCAGGTTCTACCCGAAACAACCTTGTGACATTTCCTCCAATGTTCTTGCACGGCTTCATGGCTTCTCATCCCATTTCCCTTGCACCATCTCTGCCCCCTGTTGCATTTGTAGAGATGGATTCTTGCTTTTTCATTTTTGGCTGACATTCTGGCATACATTCTCACAGCCCCAAGCTTAGAGAGCTTAGAGAGAAAGAAAGTGTTGGATTTGAATCAGTCGTTGGTCAAGAATAATGCTCCAAGTCTGTTGGAGTCTGTTGGAGTCAAGAAGTTGTTTGAGATTTTTATGCTATGTTTCCTTATTTTCCTGTTTCAGTTGTACAGACGACTTTGTCTTCCTTGTTAGGCTATTTAAAGCCATTTCCTACTGCTATTAAACTCATCGAAGCTTATTCAGCTTTTGTTAAGTATTGTTTGATCTCAGAACCAACAAATCTGGCATCAGAGCCAGCAATATAAAGTGAGAGAAAGTGTGCAAACACAGCGAGTGAAATGGGAGAATCGAGCAATTTTGCACAACCGAGCATACCAAAATTCGATGGGGATTACGATCATTGGAGTCTTCTCATGGAGAATCTTCTCAGATCAAAGGAGTACTTCGATGTGGTGAAAGATGGAGTTGAAGAACCTGTCAATGAAGAAGTGCTGACCGAAGCACAGAAGAAGACTCTTGCTGATGCAAGATTAAAAGATCTGAAGGCTAAGAATTATTTGTTCAGTGCTATTGACAAATCAATTCTTAAGACAATTACCTTGAAAGAAACCTCAAAGCAGCTGTGGGATTCAATGAAGACTAAGTAGCTGTGGGATACAATGAGCTTCATCCTGGGCCGAGATCCTAGCAGCTCTGGCCTTCTCAAAATTGGCCTCAGCCTGTTCGGCCCGCTGACAAGCAGCCGCCAACTTCCTCTGCATCTCGGCATAATCATGAGACGCTTTGGAGAGCTCGACGGCGACGAGCTTGGAGAGCATATCGTTCCTCTGAAAATAGAAAAAAGAAAAAGTCAACAGAGGGGCCACAAAATTACAGGAAGGAAGCAAAGCCAAAGAATCAAGAAGACAATTTACCTCGGCGAAGTCCGTGGGCCATGCAAAAGGCTCACAGACATATTGCGAAGGGGGCCCCATGACGAGGTCTCTCTCCGGCACTCTTGGGGGCTTCTGGGCCTTCCCCTTCCCCTTTGCCGAAGAGGACTCCGGCTTCTTTGGACCCGAAGAGGTCTTTTGCCTCTTCGGAGCCCTCTCGACATCAGACGCCGAGCTGGTAGCTTTCGGCCTCTCCGGCTCTTTGGACTCCGAGGATTTGCGGCTCATCTTGTTCAATATGTTCACTGCCGAAAAGCAAGGAAACAAGGTTAGTTTTCGCCGCTAAAGCAGTAAAGCATAAAAAAGAAATCCTCACCCTCAGTCTCTTCGTCCGAAGACGAGATATCGAACACGATGTCGCCCTTGACGAGCTCAGATTCCGAGTACTGCTTCCTAATTATAGGAATCTTATTGAGCTCGCCCTCGAGCTCGGCCAACGGTTCTAACCGAGGATGGGGAATCACGGACTTCGGCCCTCTCCAGGGAAAGCCCGGAGCCGCTGTCCTATTATAAAAAAAGAAACGGCTTTGCCATTTCGGCCACTTGGTTTTGCAAAAGGCCCTAAAAGGCTGTAAAGGGATCAAGTAAAACCAAGATCCCTTCCTTTTAAATTGGAAAAAATTAAGGATTGCCCTCAAAGACAGATCCTTATCTAACCTACGCAGTTCGGCAGCAAAGGCCGATAAGTGCCTCCAAGAATTCGGAGTCACCTGACCTAGAGGGAGTTGGAAAAAATCAAGCAACTCTACAAAAGGTGGGGGAAGAGGGAAACGAAGCCCGCATTCTAAGCAGGCTTCGTAGACGGTGGCATAACCCTCCGGCGGCTCGTTAGCCCTATGATCGTCGTCGGGAACCACCGCCTCCCCCTTGGGAAGGAGAAATTTCTCACTTAGGGATATCACAGTATCCTTACTCAAGATACTGTGAAAATGCTCTACGGTCTTCTCCCCGGATTCCTTCCGGCTAGAAGACCCCCTACCCCCTTTCCTACCGCTACCCGACTCAGAAGAAGAAGAAGAAGACATAGTTCTTACTCTTTAAAAGTCTGAAGAAATTTTGCAGAAATTCTTGAAAGCGGAAGAAAATTTTTTCGCAAAAGAAACAAGAGTGCAGAAGAAGCAATAGCAAAGGTGTTCAAATGATGAGGAAGGGACATATTTATCAGATTCGGAGAAGATTTCAAAATCATCGCACCGTTTCGAATCCCACCTTTTCAGGATTCAACGGCCGGATTTTACTGTCGCATTTAATGCAGTCACGCGCGAGGCACGTCCCCTGACGTCAGCCTCCCCCGTACCTTTATCAGAATGCCGAAGTGACTCACTTCGCCGAAGTGATTCACTTCGCTTTTCGGGGGGGGTAGTGATGGGGTACGTACTAAACAAGCCCAATAGCAGTGACGGCCCATCAGCCCAAAGTCCAAGGAAGAGTATCAGTTCGGCATTACCAAAGAGTTCGGCCCCAGCCTACAGCTCGGTAAAAGCCGACCAATCAAGCTCTTCTCTCAGACCGGCTAAAGCTGCTCGGCAACAGTTCAGCAGTTCGGTCTCAGCATTCGACCGAACTGGAAGATAGTCAACTTATGCAAGATCTCATGCAGATAGTGGACCAAACACAGAGATAGTGGACTCATGCAGAATCTCATGCAGATAGTGGACTCATGCAGAATCTCATGCAGATAGTGGACCCATGCAGGATCTCCATGACCTCCACGACATCCACAACTATCATTAGTGGTGATGCAAGCCACGATCTTAGTTCAATGTATAAATAGAACTTAGATCAGACAGAAAAAGGTTAAGTTCTCTAGAGATCAAACATCCTATAGCAAGTCTGTATTGTTAGCTGTAGAAAACAGATCAAGCAATACAACTCTGCCCTCTTTTCTTCCCGTGGACGTAGATTTACCTCAGTAAATCGAACCACGTAAATCTCTGTGTCGTAATTTATTTTTACGAGCATTTATCATCATCAAAAATTCGCCAAACCATCACTGGCGCCGTCTGTGGGAACAGAGAACCAAATTTGTGATAAAGCGAATTTTTGACCCTTTTCTCACCCCAAAAAAATGCATACCAGATCACATACTACTCGTAATACCGTTCGTGAAAACCATGAGGAAGCTAGTCCAGCCCGCAGGTCCGGAAAACAGCCTCGGGAGACATCTACTTCCAGTTTTCACGATGAAGGAACGAGCCACTCAAAAGATCCACACACCGAGTCTTCCCAGCAGCCTGATTTGAATGAGGCTGTCAAGCTGTTCTTGGCTGAAAAGCAGGATGAGTTCTTAGCCTTCCTGCAAAAGAGCCAACAGTCGAAGACGAAAACGGCGGATTCTCCCTCCTCCTCCAGACATGAAAGTCACTACCGCAGTAGTGCCGTGTCTTCCAGGAAGAAGAATCCTCCACCCCGACATGTTCCTGTTCCTCCTCGGAACCGGAATCACAGGAGATCTCCATCTCCTCCCTACCGAAGAGATGTCGGGTTCGCCATGTACGGAGCACTGAAGACTCTGTTCTCGGACGATATCACCCGAACTCCCCTTCCACAGAACTACCGAACTCCGTCGATGACTTATGACGGGTTGGTGGATCCTCATGACTTCCTGGGACGCTATCAGTATAACATGGCGAACCAGGGTCTCAACGAGGTCCACATGTGCAAGCTGTTCCCCGAGCTGCTTATCGGGAACGCAAGGAGGTGGTTCGATAGCCTCCCCCAAGGCAGCGTTAGATCTTACCGAGATCTAATGGATGCTTTCCACAGGAGGTTCTTTCAGAAAGCGGAAGCCCGAATCACTTCGGCTCAGCTGCTTTCTATACGTCAAGGTCGCGACGAAAAGATCAGCGACTTCATGACGAGATTCCACAAGGAATGCCTACAAGTAGATGATCTCAACGATCTACTTGTCATTTCGGCATTCCAAAATGGAATTCTGCCCGGAGCTCTCTACAGAAAGCTCGTGGAATGCAGTCCGCAAACAGCTCAAGAGATGTGGGACATTGCGGACCAGTTCTCCCGTGCCGATGAGGCAGACCGTCGCAAACGGTCGTTAGACAGCTCATCCCGGGGAGACAGGAGGAAGCCCGATCATAGCGATCAGGGACATCCTCGCCGAACTCCTTTTGGCGATCAGGGACCTCCTCGCCGAACTCCTTTCGAAAGGATTCAAAGGGCTCCGGTGCAAGATCGATTGGGGCCACGTATCAATCCTGAGAAGCCGCCCGCTCAGTTCGTACCACTGAATAAGTCAAAAGCGGAAATTTTCGAACTACATTCCGATATGTTCGAAAGGCCAAAGCGGATGACGAAATCAGCCGCGCGCCGACCTCAGGATCAATATTGCTCCTTCCATCAAGACCACGGTCATGATACCGAGGAGTGCCGACATTTGGCTGCAGGTATTGATGCTCTTGTGAAAGCAGGGACATTAAAAAAATACCAAAGCAAGCAGCCGAAGAAGAACAAAAAGCAGAGAGGTGCGAACTGCGCTCCTCAGGATCTGAAAAAGCAACAGGACCCTGAAGACGATGACGAGCCGCAATATGATGGAGTAATCCTGACTATTGATGCTCTCCCTGCCGGGAAGACTAAGTCATCTCTGAAGTCAGAGCGCAGAGGCTTCAACCAAGAGGAGCCAACGCATAAAAGGCTGAAGCAGGACGAAGTGATTACATTTTCAGATGCAGATCCCGTCCCGGCCATCTCTCCTCATCAAGACGCTATTGTCATCCAAGCCGGAGTGGCAAACAAACTGATCCACAGAGTGTTCGTGGATACAGGAGCGTCAGTCAACATTCTTTTTAAAGAGTGTTTCGATAAACTAGAAGTGGATCCAGCTCGGCTCAGTCCGGCTCCACTTCCTCTAAAAAGTTTCGCCCAGGAAGACACCCGCCCTGAAGGTATTATCAGCCTTCCGGTCACGGTGGGAAAAGTGCCTACAAGCTCCAGTACGATGATCGAGTTCTTTGTGGTAAAAGCTCGGTCTCCGTACAACATCATCCTGGGAAGAGACTGGCTCAACGCAGTTCGGGCCGTTTGCTCTACTTATCATCTCACCATCAAGCTCCCCACTAAAGGGGGGATAGCGGTCATCCGAGGTGATCAAAAGAGAGCGAAAGAATGTCTGCAGATTGCGCTTAAAAGTGCCGAGCAATCAGATCGGCACCATCAAGCATAGCAATCACAGCAGCCGGAGTCAGAGGCAAACGAAATGACCGAAGTCACATCAGAGCCGAACTCAATGGCCGTTCAGCTATACGAAGATGATCCATCCAGAACGGTCAAGATCGGTTTCGCAGGAACGCCTCTACTCCGGGAAAAGACCATCCAGCTCCTCAAGGAGTACAAAGATGTCTTTGCATGGTCTCCGCTGGACATGACCGGAGTGCCCTCTGAGGTAATCACTCATCGGCTAAATATTGATCCTTCAGTCCGGCCTATAAAACAGAAGCAAAGACTCTTTGCGGCAGAAAGAAATCAAGTCATCCATGACGAAGTCCGCCAATTACTGAAAGCGGATGTGTTATTCGAGGTGAAATATCCCTCTTGGGTGGCCAATCCTGTGATGATCAAGAAAAAAGAAGGAGGATGGCGGATGTGCATAGATTTTACCGATCTAAACAAGCACTGTCCTAAAGATTGCTATCCCCTTCCGAACATAGATAAAAAAGTAGAAGCTTTGATCGGCTTCGAAATTTTCTGTTTTCTTGATCTGTACAAAGGCTACCACCAAGTCTTAATGGATGAGAATGATGCTCCGAAAACGGCTTTCATTACTGACTTCGGCGTTTTTGCTTATAAAAAGATGCCGTTCGGTTTAAAGAATGCCGGAGCCACATATCAAAGGATGGTAGATAAGCTTTTTAGGCATTTGATCGGAAAGGAGGTTGAAGTGTATGTTGACGACATAGTCGTTAAAAGCAGAAGCACTTCGGAGTACGAAGACAATCTCAAGTCCACTCTCGACGTCCTCCGAAAAGCCAACCTCAAACTCAATCCCCAAAAATGTACCTTCTTGGTAGATTCGGGAAAGTTTCTAGGTTGTTGGGTCTCAAAGGAAGGACTCAAGGCAAATCCGCAAAAAGTTCAAGCTGTTCAGAACATGGCAATGCCGAAGTCCATACATGATGTGCAAAGGCTAACTGGACGTCTAGCCGCACTGAATAGATTCCTTTCCCAAGCAGCCGAAAAGCAAATGCCGTTCTTCAAGGTGTTGAAAAAGGCACCAAAATTTGAGTGGGGAGTCGAGCAGAAAAAAGCTTTTGACGAGCTCAAAAGTTATTTAGCCAAGCTCCCTATTCTCTCTGCTCCAACAGATGCCGAAGTGATATTCTTATACTTAGCGGCATCGGATCAGACCATTAGCGCAGTGCTTGTACGAGAAGAAGGCCTAAAGCAGCTTCCCATCTACTTTACAAGCCGAGCATTAAGAGGTCCAGAAACAAGATATCAACCTCTGGAAAAAATTGCTCTGGCGTTAGTAAATGCAGCAAGGAGACTGCGGCCATACTTCTATGCTCATAAGGTATGCGTCTTAACCGATCTTCCACTTCGGCAAGTTTTGACCAAGCCAGAAGCATCAGGCAGAATCGCTAAATGGGCCATAGAGTTGGGAGAACACTCAATCGAATACCTACCTCGGAAAGCCATCAAGGGACAAGCCTTGGCAGATTTTCTTGCAGAGGCAAAGTTCGATCAAGCAATCCCTGTCATTGCCGAACAGAAAAACTCTGCCGATGCCGAGCTAGCACAGCCCTTGGAATCCGAAGTAGAGCCACCGGACTGCTGGAGCGGATTCGTAGATGGAGCTTCGAATAAAACGGGAAGTGGAGCTGGTATCCTACTTATCGCTCCCGACGGACACGAGGTAACTTACTCACTTCGGTTCTTATTCCCAACTACTAATAACGAAGCCGAATACGAAGCTCTCCTTGCCGGACTCAAGCTTGCGCAAAGTCTATTTATCAAGTCTCTCAAAATCCATTGTGATTCACAAGTCATAGTGAATCACATATTGGGTACAAGTGAAGCCCGTGGTGAGAAGATGAGAAAATATTGGGACAAAGCGCAAAGCCTTAGCCGAAGTTTCTCTTATTTTCGGATAATCCGCATTCCCAGAGCGGAGAACAGCCGAGCAGATACTCTAAGTAAGTTGGCCTCATATCCAAGTTCAAAGGTGGAGGAATTGATGCACCGAAGCATTGATGAAGCTGAGGTACATTCAGTAGCCAGCTCGCCGAACTGGATGACGCCGATCTTACAGTATCTGGATCAAGGACAACTGCCCGACGATAAGAGAGAAGCTCGGAAAATCACATGCCGAGCACTCCGGTACGAACTTCATGGAGGAGTCCTCTACAGAAAGTCCTACCTTCAGCCTTTATTGCGATGTGTGGGACCAGAAGAGACGGACTACATCCTTAGAGAAGTTCATGAAGGATCCTGCGGTAGCCACATCGGAGCTAGAGCTTTAGCCAAAAAAGTTCTCAGATGGGGGTATTATTGGCCAACTATGGTACAAGAAGCAGTGCAGCTCGTCAAGACATGCACGAAGTGCCAAATCCATGCAAATATCCCAAAGATGCCGCAGACCGATCTATATGCTATGCAAAGCCCTTGGCCTTTTATGCAATGGGGCATAGACATAGTGGGACCACTTCCACAAGCTCCTCGGCAAATGAAATTCCTTATCGTTGCCGTGGACTACTTCACGAAGTGGGTAGAAGCTGAACCATTAGCTACGATAACGAGCTCGAAGGCATTGGATTTCGTCTGGAAGAACATAGTATGCCGATTTGGCATACCCCACATCCTCATTTCGGATAACGGGACTCAGTTCACCGACAAGACGTTCAAGAATTGGTGCCAAGAGCTGAATATCCAACAGCGGTTCACTTCGGTCTCCCACCCACAAGCAAACGGACAGACGGAGGCAACAAACCGTATCTTGCTGAAAGGGTTAAAAGCTCGGTTAGAACAAGCCAAAGGACAATGGGTAGAAAATCTCCCTCAAGTCCTATGGTCCTACCGAACTACACCCAAAGCCTCCAACGGTGAAACTCCGTACAGTCTGGTGTACGGCACTGAAGCCGTGATTCCGGTTGAGATTGGCGCACCCAGTCCCCGAACTCTAAATTTCTCCCCAGAAGTGAATGATGACGGACTGAGAGCCGAACTAGATCTGGCCGAAGAAAGAAGAGAATTGGCCTGCATAAAAGCAGCCAAGTACACGGAGCAAGTAGCCCGGTATTATAACCAAAGGGTGAAAAAGCTGCAATTTCAAGTGGGAGATCTCGTCTTGAGAAACAACGAAGTAAGCCGAGCAGAAAAGCTGGGCAAGCTCGAACCCACATGGGAAGGTCCATATCGGGTGTCAGAAGTCCTCGGCAAAGGGTCTTACAAATTGACTCACATGTCAGGCGAACAAGTACCCCGAACGTGGCACATTTCCAACCTAAAGAAGTTCCATTTGTAAGAGACAGTCCGGTCAGTCCGTCTTGTGTCTAGGTCGGTCCTAGAGGTATGTACTTTTTGTTTGTCTATGTGCTTCTTGTTTGTTTATATACATTTTGTTTTGCCTATGTGCGTCTTGTGTTTTGTCTGTCTATGTGCTTGTCGTCTCTTACAAATGTTACTGAGGTATCTTGTTCTTCAAAGGCTGATCCCCTTTTTTAGAACATATATAAGCCAACGATTGTGAGTCCAAGCTTCTAAAGAGGATACAAGACCACAATTCGGCTTAAGAAACAAGCACTTCGTCTGAAACGAACTGCAACAAATGGGTAGTCCAATCCACGCGATAAAACTCGCCGAATTAGGACAAGGGAAAGTCCGATCCAAGCGATAAAACTCGCCAAATTAGGACACAAGCTTAGTCCGGTCAACGATGTTTATTTCATCAGACCATAGACAAGTTCGGTCAACGATGTTTATTTCATCAGACCATAGACAAGTTCGGTCAACGATGTTTATTTCATCAGACCATAAACAAGTTCGGTCCACGATGTTTATTTCATCAGACCATAGACAAGTTCGGTCAACGATGTTTATTTCATCAGACCATAGACAAGTTCGGTCCACGATGTTTATTTCATCAGACCAAATACAAGTTCGGTCCACGATGTTTATTTCATCAGACCAAGGACGAGTCCGGTCAAAGAAGTTTATTTCATAAGACCGACGACAAGTACGATGAAATTTTTTCGCTAAGCTGTAAATACGCAGTGTTAGAAGCGAAATAAAAATTTCATTTATCAAATCTTGTTCGGCATACAACTTAGCTACCCTACGACATGGCGTTACGCTATTACAAAGGACTATTCTACTGTCCAGGGTTGCTAAAGTTGAGCCATCTATTCACAAAATCTCCGTCAAGCCGAGCTCGGGCGTTCCGGGCAGCTGAAGAATAAGCAGGTTGACGAGGTGCTCTAGTCGACCTGCCACCTCTTCCCCGAGCCCGAGAAGCTCTAGCACCTCGGCGGCGGAGAGTCTCTTCACGAATCATTTGCAGATCTCGCTCACTCATAGTCACCACTCCTCTGCGAACTTCAGTTCGTCCTCGACTTGACGATTCTGGTTGTTCCTGAGTTCGTTGCTGACTTGGAGTAGGATTTTGAGCAAGTGAATCAGAGGCTTGAGCTGGAGTGCGATCATCTGTTGGCGGGAAATGCCTAAGGAACCTCTCAATGGAGGGACGCCGGGAAAGAATGATGTCATACCGAGAAGCATAGCGCCGCAAGGATTTCACGACTTGTTGGCAAGCCGAGCTCTCCAGCGCATTATTCCTCCGGAGTACATGATATTCCTCCCACAGTTCGTCAACTCGTTCCTGAATTTCAGAGATGGTCATTCCCCCTCGCCTGCAAATGAAATCCTCATAAGCAGCCCTCTCGGCGACGGCGGTATTCAGCTCGGCCTCCAGATCTTTCTTTTCGGACTCTAAGTCTTTATTGTCGGCCTCCAGCTTCACCAAACGAGCCAGGAGTTCGTCATTCTTCATCTGGTCAGCTATAGCTCTTTTCTCAGCTTCGTCTAAAGCCGAAGAGTACAGCCGCTTCCAGTGAAGTACCTCCAGCTCCTTAAGAGTTCAGAATACAAAGCAGCTATGTCAGTTCGGCATTTCAAATCACTAAGCAGGTATTAAACCACAACAGGAGTAAAAGAGAGTACGAAATGCTATACGAAGACACAAGAGCAGAAAGGAGGATTTTTTCATTCATAAGAAAAAGTTTTTCTACACAAGGAGGGCTTCAAGGCCATTTTACAAGAAGGAAGAAACTAAACTAAGAGAAGGGAGACGGAATCATACTTCGCCAGCTTCGTCTCCGCCTTCTCGGTGAGGTTCAGCTTCCTTCTCCTTTTCTGCTTCAGCTTCAGCTTCGGCCTCTCTGTCCCCCTCAGCCTGCTCGGCGCCCCCTTCACCGATCAGCAGCACCTCCTGCTCGGCCTGCTCACCACCGGCCTGCTGCTCAAGCTGCTCGGTCTCACCCTCTCCATGGTAAATTGGAGCGGGCGAAACTGACCCTATGGAGGCATAGATAGCCTCCATATTCTCATCACGGTCAGCTCGGCAGCTACGAACTTGGTCCTCAGAAAGCAGGACCGAGGACGAAGCAAGCTCCTCGAGCACCGGCAGACTCTGGAGCCGAGCTGCTATCTCCCGGCCGTACAGCGGCAGGACGACTTCGGCCCCCTCCTCGGCTTTATCGGTCATCAGTTTCAGAAGATCACCGACAAATGCCGAGAATTGGTTGCTCAAAAAGAGTTTCTCCACGAAGGCACGGAGACCCTCTCCTTGGGCAACCACGGCGGCAGCATCCCTCCGCTTCGTCTGCTCTCGCTGGATGACGAGCTGGTTGTTGGCGAACCGAGCTTCATCCTGGGCCGAGATCCTAGCAGCTCTGGCCTTCTCAAAATTGGCCTCAGCCTGTTCGGCCCGCTGACAAGCAGCCGCCAACTTCCTCTGCATCTCGGCATAATCATGAGACGCTTTGGAGAGCTCGACGGCGACGAGCTTGGAGAGCATATCGTTCCTCTGAAAATAGAAAAAAGAAAAAGTCAACAGAGGGGCCACAAAATTACAGGAAGAAAGCAAAGCCAAAGAATCAAGAAGACAATTTACCTCGGCGAAGTCCGTGGGCCATGCAAAAGGCTCACAGACATATTGCGAAGGGGGGCCCCATGACGAGGTCTCTCTCCGGCACTCTTGGGGGCTTCTGGGCCTTCCCCTTCCCCTTTGCCGAAGAGGACTCCGGCTTCTTTGGACCCGAAGAGGTCTTTTGCCTCTTCGGAGCCCTCTCGACATCAGACGCCGAGCTGGTAGCTTTCGGCCTCTCCGGCTCTTTGGACTCCGAGGATTTGCGGCTCATCTTGTTCAATATGTTCACTGCCGAAAAGCAAGGAAACAAGGTTAGTTTTCGCCGCTAAAGCAGTAAAGCATAAAAAAGAAATCCTCACCCTCAGTCTCTTCGTCCGAAGACGAGATATCGAACACGATGTCGCCCTTGACGAGCTCAGATTCCGAGTACTGCTTCCTAATTATAGGAATCTTATTGAGCTCGCCCTCGAGCTCGGCCAACGGTTCTAACCGAGGATGGGGAATCACGGACTTCGGCCCTCTCCAGGGAAAGCCCGGAGCCGCTGTCCTATTATAAAAAAAGAAACGGCTTTGCCATTTCGGCCACTTGGTTTTGCAAAAGGCCCTAAAAGGCTGTAAAGGGATCAAGTAAAACCAAGATCCCTTCCTTTTAAATTGGAAAAAATTAAGGATTGCCCTCAAAGACAGATCCTTATCTAACCTACGCAGTTCGGCAGCAAAGGCCGATAAGTGCCTCCAAGAATTCGGAGTCACCTGACCTAGAGGGAGTTGGAAAAAATCAAGCAACTCTACAAAAGGTGGGGGAAGAGGGAAACGAAGCCCGCATTCTAAGCAGGCTTCGTAGACGGTGGCATAACCCTCCGGCGGCTCGTTAGCCCTATGATCGTCGTCGGGAACCACCGCCTCCCCCTTGGGAAGGAGAAATTTCTCACTTAGGGATATCACAGTATCCTTACTCAAGATACTGTGAAAATGCTCTACGGTCTTCTCCCCGGATTCCTTCCGGCTAGAAGACCCCCTACCCCCTTTCCTACCGCTACCCGACTCAGAAGAAGAAGAAGAAGACATGGTTCTTACTCTTTGAAAGTCTGAAGAAATTTTGAAGAAATTCTTGAAAGCGGAAGGAAATTTTTACGCAAAAGAAACAAGAGTGCAGAAGAAGCCAATAGCAAAGGTGTTCAAATGATGAAGAAGGGACATATTTATCAGATTTGGAAAAGATTTCAAATCATCGCACCGTTTCGAATCCCACCTTTTCAGGATTCAACGGCCGGATTTTACTGTCGCATTTAATGCAGTCACGCGCGAGGCACGTCCCCTGACATCAGCCTCCCCCTTACCTTTATCAGAATGCCGAAGTGACTCACTTCGCCGAAGTGATTCACTTCGCTTTTCGGGGGGGGGTAGTGATGGGGTACGTACTAAACAAGCCCAATAGCAGTGACGGCCCATCAGCCCAAAGTCCAAGGAAGAGTATCAGTTCGGCATTACCAAAGAGTTCGGCCCCAGCCTACAGCTCGGTAAAAGCCGACCAATCAAGCTCTTCTCTCAGACCGGCTAAAGCTGCTCGGCAACAGTTCAGCAGTTCGGTCTCAGCATTCGACCGAACTGGAAGATAGTCAACTTATGCAAGATCTCATGCAGATAGTGGACCAAACACAGAGATAGTGGACTCATGCAGAATCTCATGCAGATAGTGGACTCATGCAGAATCTCATGCAGATAGTGGACCCATGCAGGATCTCCATGACCTCCACGACATCCACAACTATCATTAGTGGTGATGCAAGCCACGATCTTAGTTCAATGTATAAATAGAACTTAGATCAGACAGAAAAAGGTTAAGTTCTCTAGAGATCAAACATCCTATAGCAAGTCTGTATTGTTAGCTGTAGAAAACAGATCAAGCAATACAACTCTGCCCTCTTTTCTTCCCGTGGACGTAGATTTACCTCAGTAAATCGAACCACGTAAATCTCTGTGTCGTAATTTATTTTTACGAGCATTTATCATCATCAAAAATTCGCCAAACCATCAAAAGGGTTGCTTTTTGTAAAACTATGTTATTTTTAGTCCTAATTCTGAAAGTGGGGCGGCGTCGTTTAATATGCCAAACGTTTATTTCAAGTAGTAATGCTTTTTCCGGCTTCCACGCTATGAACAATTTGACCCAAATCTGAATCCATCAACGTTATGGAATATAATTGACCATTCTAACATACTCCAGTAACTAGTACTAGTACATATTATTTTTATTTTCTCACATAGATAATACTTTCAAGGAGTAAAATATTGCGCCCCTCACTCCCTATCATTAACTGTTTAATAGTAGTATCTTCAATATTCCATTATACACACTATGACACTAAATCCAAAGTCTATGAAATTTTGAAATTAAGATGCATTACTCGGAAGGACTAGCTACAACTTCAATAAGCTTCTTCCTCTTTTAGGAAGGAGTACTATATAGTATATAATTATGCTTTTTATAACTTTGCGACCCTTGCTACACAATTTAATCGCAAATTTTCTCTGGGACGCAGCACGCCACCATGATCATCACTTGATTTTTGTTCGTATCATACACTCGCACGATCTCTAACTTATATAGTGCCAAAAATGAATATTTGTGTTAGAAATATGATACGGTATTATTTAGTTAGTATAATTAGGGATTTGATATCTTTTTCCATATATCTTAGTTGTCTTGCTCATTAAGTTAGTATTAGTATTATAAATATGACTATTATTATTCTCTTCAATCAATCAATGAATATATGAATTTACGTCTCATATTAATGAATGTACTATTTTATCTTGACAGAACCAATATTTTTCCAACAATTTTGTTTAGCTGCAGTTCAAATCAACATTAAGTTCAGTAGCCAATCATTTTTCGTCATACACTAGAGTTATATAATGAGTACATTGTTAAGATTTTTTATTTGGCTAGTAATTCACGCTAATAATTAGTACGTCCATTGGGGACTCAGTTAATTTATAATACTACTACTACTACTTACTACTACAAATAATTAATAAGATCACTAGCTGTATTTCCTCATTCTTTAGCGCGCATTTCCTAATCATAACAAAAATTATCAGCACACTTTCGTATTGAGTGCGACATTGTTAGTATCATACTATCAATCGACCAATAAATTTATTTAAATACTAGTAGAATATGCATTTAAAGTTAGTCTTGATGGCTAAACTAATTTCTTGGCCGCGTGGGCCTCTTAAACGAAAAAGGGAACAACTAAATTCTTACGTTGACCCAAAAACATCGATTTGGCAGTTCAATCCTTTTATGATTAGCAAAACCTCACATGTCAAATGGTCATTTGTTTAGAAAAATAGTACTTCCTCGTGGAGTAATAAATATCCTTTGTATACTTTCGTGTTTTGATTTTTTTTTTTTTTTGTATTTAGCCATTGAGACTTCCTTGATTACCTCTAGTTTGCGTCTGCTACTACTCGTTGCGGATCTATGCTCATCTCCGCCCTTGATCTCAAGCATCACTATGATAAATTGTTTAAATCATAGTATTCACTTTTAATTTTTCTAGTAGTACTGTTTACAGATTTAATACAAGAAAATTTTAGTAATTTTTAATGACATAGTACTATATGACTATGGTTAAATTATATTTTACCTACAGTGAGTTTTTTTTCTTGTTATTTATGGTTATAAGTTCCGGTGGATTAAGATAATACATAATGTTAAGATGTGTGCTACCCATTTGTTTCTGTTTTCTTGTGTTCATTGTTGTTTTTCATTATTAATAGTAGTTTTGTATAGAGTGTTTATTTTTGTTTATACATTGATTTGATTGCGTTTTTGTTATGGGTTATGTTCTAAATTGAGCATGTAATGCCATTGCTCGCCAATTTTTTACCCCGAATATTTCTTTTGTATTGAAAAAACTGAAAAGAAATGTTTTTCAGACTTGTTTTCCATGCAAAGAAGATCATATATGGTAAAACTCAATAATCTCCACTTTAAATGAGAATTCTTCTTGTCACGAGAATGTGAAAACCATTTTCAATAATTGAATGGTGAAATTTTTTATATGACCATCTCTTTAAGGCATTAGGTCAAACCTTAGCAAAATATTTACACATGTACATTCTTGGCGGATGTAGATTCTAGAATTCGTATTATATTAATGAGTAAAAACACATTAATTAGGCTCACAATTCGGGTCGAGTCCATTTCCGATTTTGAACGATATGATGTGTGTGTGTTCGTATGTGGAATGTCATTAATTAATAATTAGGTATACAAACTTAGGTATATATCACTGGCAATGAAAACGAATGTTATTTGGTCAAGAATGTTTGGCCAATTAATTAAATTGTCATGCCATATAGTTTTATTTATTGAGAATATAAGGTATTCATTTATTTACATACTACAAAAAGGTTAATAATTTGAATAGTGGACTGTGGACGTAGGCGTAAATTATTCGATTGCGATTTTTTTAATATATTGCATTAAACTTATAATCTAGTCAAACGGAAGCATTAACTAACTTTGATTAAGTCTACCTCAAGGATCACCAGAACTAGACTTACTAGAAATATATCACTAGCATATAATAATAATAATAATAATAATAATAATAATAATAATAATAATAATAATAATAATAATAATAATAATAATAATAATAATAATAATAATAATATCACTCTAGCGTGGAACATGGTGCAAGATAATTCGATCAGCTCGTTTGGCACGTTTTTTGGGATCACTTTTTTTATTAAATGTAAATCTTTTAGTAGTTGTATGATGATTGATGATATCTTTAACTAAAACTAAATCCATACTTTTGAACTTTTTTAATTTGCTTTTAACTTCGGTAGCTAGTATACAGAGTGAGGTTGTATGATAGGTTTACACTTCCTATCATTTAATCGCACTCCAAGAGACCGCGGGGAGCGATTGGAGCGCACATATGAAAGCTTAAATAATTTACGAAGAGAGGCTAGGATTCCTCGATAATATCATAGAAAATAAAGAGCAATGGTAATATATGATTATTTTTATGATTGGAAAAGTGAATACTACGATCCTATTCTTATTGGTTTCAGAAGAACCAATAAAGAAAATTCGGAATGCAGCTATATCTTCTACTGAAAGGCTATAATCAATAATAAAAAAAATAAACTAATAAGGTAATCTAAACATAATCGTTTTGATAAGACTAATATGAACGCGTGTTGGACATCAGCATTATATCTTTTGGAATACTATATGCTGAAAAAAGAAATCAATTATAGCAGTATAATTTTAATTTTATATGGAGTACTATTAAGTTTATACGGCGAAGATAATTTTTTTCTTGAGTGTTGTACACTCAGATTCAAATGAATGATGCAAAAATTTCAAATTTATCGATTTTTCTACCCTTCCGAGTTGGAAAGAATGTATAATTCCAAATGTGTCACTTGTTTACCTGAGTTGTCAGAGAAAATTTAGCAACAAAAATGGTAAATATTGGATAAAGACTAATTTATCGTGGAATTAATTTGACAAATTGACTTGTGTCTTGACGGTTAAGAAATTGCCTACTCCAATTTTTTAGGAATATCGTTTTCAACTATAAGTATATCTATATACCTAGAAAATTTTAATCAATAATACACGCAAATATTAAGATCATGATATACAGTTTTAAATTTGTACTGTACGAAATTTTTATCAAATTTAATATCATTAAATAATGTGTCTAGTTCGTTAATTGAAATTTTAAATACTCCTACTATACTACTAGTATATCATAAAATTCATTCTCCCCTGTATCGAAACAAATCATCAGTGAATAGGAAATTTATCTTCAAAAAAATTATTTGGAACATAAAATCGAAGTTTTTGAACAATCAGCCATATAAATTGAGCAATAGCAATGTCCAAAATTGCAAATTATTTACTATCGTGTGGACTGTTGAAATCTCGTACCAAAATTTTAATACCAACTGATACATGGAAAACATCTACTCTGGTGATTAGAATTTATATAATACTACCAAAAAAGAACGTTGATAAAAATTACAATAATACAATTGATCAAAATTCAACTGCAAAATACATAAAAAAAATAGCCTTATTTATAGACTAACTAAACGGTTAGTCTGTAAACTGAAAATATATTAAATAAAATTTCTCACAATTAAAACAACAAATTAATTAATACTACAAATTAAATAACTCCTATATTACATATTATCAATCAGTTAAGAACTAAAATTGAAAAAATCCCACTTTGAAAAATAAATGTGATACTGCTAAAAATTTGTATAAGAGGTCTGTCCGAAAAAATTCTCAGCGTCCATAAGGACAAAGAGATGACATTTGCAAGGTTACCCCATTAATATAAGAAATTCCAAGTCATTTTTTGTTTCTAGAAAATGATGGTGTTAAGGTAAAGTACGCAATTCAAAAATAAAAAGGTACGTGTCAATAACCGTAATAAAGGACTGGGAATAATTATGGCGCAATTAATTGGTCAAATATAATTTAGAGCAGCCATTTGCTCTCTACATTTTGTTTGTAATCACAGGACATATAATCCAGTAACTTTTAGTATTCAACTGCTATTGCGAATTTTTGATGGCCTTGATTTGTACCAGCTAAACTGTCTTTTGCAATCTCTTTGACAATGTACCTGTTGTGAGTTTTATGCTAATTTTGTTTCTATCCTTTTACATCCAGTCATTTTGTTTGTAATCACGGTTACCCCAACAAAGAACATCAAGGAAGAAAGACTAATCCCACTGGTCCCATTCTTAATAAATGAACTCTTAGCAACACAAGTCATTTCTACATAGGCCTTTGACATTATGTCAATGATAAGAACTCATGGATGATGAAGAATAGGCAAGTTGTAGTCAGAGTCTCAGACTCTCAAGAGTATCAGACCAAAAACAAACACAATATATTTATCTTGAACTATAAATAAAAATACAGAACAAACCAAAACTCGAACGCCTGCATTGGCATAACTAAACTTATTGATCCTCTTTCTTTCAGCACGATATGAGCAGGAGGACTCACACACAGTTATTAGAAAAAACCGGTCCAGCCACTTACCTGAATACACATCATATATTTTCATAATGAGAGTTATCTTCGAGTTCATACACAATCTTTTGATATGTCTGCCCATCTACAACTTTCTTTTCTTGCAACAGATATAAGAACCTCAAAGCCTCTCTAGTCCCTCTCTGCCGTAACATTTCAGTCGAGACAGTTCTATAAGTGATGACGTCAGCCCACCTCTGGTGCTCAGCCATCTCCCACAAGAACTTCACAGCTTCATCAACCTCCCCCTCGAGAGCCAATGAGTTCACAAGGGAGGTATACGATTTACTGCTAGGCACAAAACCACTTTTCTTCATCCTATCACAAATCTCTCTAGCATTCTGTGTTCGGCCTTGTGCACACAGCCCATGAATCAAGTAATCGTACGAAAACGAGTTTGGCTGGCATTCATAAGACGTGCCCATCTGGTGAAAGATTCTAAGTGCATCATTGACATGAAGTGAAAGGACATATCCTTTGATCATAGAATTGAGGCAAAAAATATCAGGCTCAATCCCAGAATCTACCATTTGCTTGAACAAGCTTCGAAAAGTCTCCATATACATATGATTAATGTAAGAATTCTTTCCGCGGCAAACAATATATTGTAAGTTCTTATAGTTGGCCTGCTATCCAATTTCCCACAATCACACATACGCTTGAATATATTGACAGCCCTAACCAGTTTCCTAGCTTCGGTGAAGTAGTAAATCATGCTATTGTAAAGGGGCTCGGAAGCAATAGAAGAAACGGCTAGCACCGGATTGACGACACAATCCATCTCCTCGTACATTTTAGCTGCACCGAGCTTCTTGATCGTAACGTGATATGTCAACGCATTGTGCCCGAATCTCTGCTACTGGGATGCCCAATTGAAAAGCTCGAAACAAACTAGCGGATCTTCCAGTAAGGCTATGACATCGTGCAGCTCTTCAGGAGTGAATCTCGGTGGGAGTTGGGATTTGGCTGCTTGGAAAAGAGACTCGTTTAGAACGGGTTTCGCAGCGGCTATCTCTCTCTTCTTGATTCTCCTCCTCAATGTTCTTGATATCGGGCCTTTGTAGATTCGCGTAGAATGGGATGCAGCAGATAGGTTTCTAAACAAGACTGCATTTTTAGGTGGTTTACCGCGTAATTGAGACAGGAATGTTGAATTTGAGAGACTGTGGGAAGTGGGTGACGAAGGAGTGCGATTATTGGATTGGGTTGGACCGAACATACTATAGAGAAAGCGTTTATTGGGTTGGATGAGTTGAGGTTTATTTCCGCGAGGAGCGAACATTGTAGGAACTGAGGTGAATTTCAGTTGGTTGATGGGAAGGTGTTGA
This sequence comes from Salvia splendens, assembly GCF_004379255.2. Lineage (NCBI taxonomy): Eukaryota > Viridiplantae > Streptophyta > Magnoliopsida > Lamiales > Lamiaceae > Salvia > Salvia splendens. The sequence goes on from NC_056038.1 coordinate 8,384,614, forward strand.
AGAATGGCTATGTTTAATGATGAATTGAGGTGAGAAGATGTTGAAAATACCCGCAGGTGGTGGCCGGTATGGGGAGTCCGGGGGCCGTAGAAGATGGTACGACGGCGGTGGAGGTGGCTGAATTGGTAATTGAAGTCGGATCGGCGCTCGCAGGGAAACTGTATGATGAAATGTCTACAAGAGGTTAATGAAAATGGAAAATGGAGTTTTCGCGGGTTTGGTAAGAATCAACTTCTGATTTAGCACAAGTATACATTAGGTACCATTATTCAAAATTTCAAACCCATTTATACAAAATAAGGTTATTTGTGTGTAAGATTTTTTGGTTATTCCCCTATTATTTGTTTAGTAGTAGAACAATTATACATTTATAATACATTTTCAGTAGAATTATTATTAATTTTTTTTCTTTATAATCATGTATAGCATGATATTTTTAAATATAAATTAAACAATATGATATTTAATAAATTAAAATATACTACTACTGTATAACAGTAGTAGTTCTTCAAGTGAAGTGGCTATGACTGTTCTTTCAAGAAAACTCGTATAGCTGCATGTATCACTTTACATTTTATGCACTAAAGATCGATGATTATAAATAATTATGTTCAAGTTCCTACTAAGAAAAGGCTGCCTTTTTTATTTAGTTCTTTCAATAATTGTTTGAACAACTTCATTTTGTAACAGACTATGCACAAGAAGCTTCCACAGCTAAGGTTTTTGCTGTTCCTGCACAGGGATCGCCAAACGTATTCACCGATACTCGAACATCAATCCTACGCAATCCTGCCATATATACATAACAAAATCAAAACACCATCTTAGAAAACATCAGCATAGTTTGTGACAAAACAAATCGGCAAGACCTTTTTAATAATGGAGAGAGCTCTTTTGCTGCTGCATCGGCCGTGGCTGAAACTCCCGCATGATCCATGAGGAGTTCCAAAGCTGGCGAAGTTGATCTTAGATATGACCTGATGTGGATGAGGCAACCCAGGGACAGAGTTGGCCCTGCTCTTTTTCTCGTTTCCTCGTCTGCAGTCCACATCTCCACAGGAATCGGGTGTGAATCAGAGACACGAGAGCATATGCTTTGCACCTCTCTAGTTGCAAAAGATAGCTTTGTAGGATCTCCCCCTTCCTGCTCGAACAACACTAGCACGTTTCCACTTGGCTTTAGCCACGAACGGGGCACGTGGTACCTGAAACACCAAACATGAAGAACACTTGGAAAACTGATACTACAGCAGCTGAGTAGGCTTCCCACAGTTTTTCAGACATTTGGTTGAGCTGTAAGATCCTCTGTAATTGCAAGAGTTGGTACAGCCATTGCTTGAGGCAATATTAGTAGGCCAGTAACGCCCAATGCTCTGTCCATTTACCCATGCCTCACCCTTCCCCAGTCCTGTGAAGTCCAATGCAACCGGGCTGCTTCCGGAGGGGGCATCAAAAGTCGTCTGAATCACACACAGTATTTTATTGAGATTATATCCTCAACATGGTCACATTGGAATAGTTCTTATCATGGTGAAAATGTACCTTGTACCAGACCAGTGGTTGATTCTTGGGCAAAGCAGGCCGGGATACCCAAAGTGAGGAGCTTCCAGTTGAAAGGCCTAGCCCTTCCCCTTTTAGACCAATCTGCATTCGACACGAGATCAATAACGATGAAATAGGAAGTCGTATCCCAACAAACATAGAAGCTACTTTTGATACTAAGTCGAAAAAATGACCTGATATGTCCACTGCTGAGAGGACAGATCAGTTATAGATCCATTTTTAAGGCCTTTTAACTGGACTGGCCCGGTAACTCCAGCACCTCTCAAATCGAACAATGCTCCATAGTTCTGGAATCAAAAAAACTTTAAGTGCATGGCCTAGAGAATCCACGTGATCTTCAAGAAAAGGCTCGTCCCCTTTCGTTTCAATGCTGAAACAATGAAAGTTAAGAATTTAAGAGCTTTGTCTAAAAAACAGCAGTGTATATTTTTTTGAAAAGCTCCCATACCTCAGAGAATACCAAAGATAGTCACTTTGATCAGCAGTTGTGTTTATTTGCTCCAGCAGCCCAGGTTTTGTGAATGCATTATTACTGGATACACCTACAGGTTCGTAGATCCAGCTCCAGCCTGAGAATGCATCTGTGTCCGTAGCACCATCTTCTGAAGACTGATGAACGAACTTTGTAACAGTTGACATTGAGTTTATCTGTTATTTGTCAAGTGCCATTAGCTTCTGACTGAAATCTGCTAGTGACTTATTAGAGATAATATAACATTGAAGGTTAAATTTCAATTGCTTTGGAGTTCAAATATAATATCTTCAAGGTTCATGGTTGGAAATGAGAAATGCAATATGAAGACTTGCGATGCATACTTTTGCAGTATTGAGGACCACATTCTTGCAGTCAGGTAAGATACTGACAGACCAAGCAGCCAAGCTATAGGAATTTCCATTGAACTTCACCGTCGCATCCGATTGTGTGCCAACATTTGCAAGAAAAGCAGCACATTTTCCTGATTCTGTTTTATATACAGTAGCCTGAGAAAGAAAATTACATTTTCAGGCGAAGTTGCAATAATCTTAATTCTGAGATAGAAATTTGTTAATAAAATGCTAATGAAAATATGCCTTGTTAAAACAGCAAGAAAGATCCAGAACAAGAAGTTGGAGCCATGAGTAGCGTAATGATGATTCGAAAGAGAGAGACAGGCTTCTTAATGAGTAGAACCTTGTAGGGAGAAGATGTTATACCTCCAAATTTGAACCGAGAGATGTGGTTTTTGGATCAGTTTCCACCATTGCCTCTTCACAAAGTTTTATAGCCTTGTGTACATCTTTCAAGTGACCCCATTTTGGTTGCCTCAGAAGGCCTAAAACAGAGCAGTCAATACACATTCATGAATCCATATCAAAAAATATTGCTTTGAAACAAGAGATAAAATTATACTCTCTGGCTGTCCGTATCATATTAGACATTGTTGTTAAAAGCTATTGGAAACTCATCAAATTTTACAACCTAAACTTGTTGTAGTGCAGAAACAGATACTAGACAAAGGAATGACATACCATACTCATCAATTGGAGCATCATAATCATAGGTTGTTGTAATGAAAGGTCCACCGCTCGAGCGACCAAAGTTAGTCCCACCGTGGTACTGATAAAAAGCAATACAATTCATACGACAAGTTCTTGCATATATCTTATGTAAAGGACAGCTATATATATACCATGTAATAGTTCTGGAAGGTTCCCCCGAGCTGGTAAAAGCGTGCAACAGCAAAAGCAACATCTTCCGTAGGTCTGTATGGTAGAGGATCACCAAATGAAGAGAACCTGGTGTTTTATTAACAACACATGCAGGAAAAGTTAGACAAACCAAAGATACTAAACAAAGAACCACAATGTAGTTCAACAATGATCAAGCATTTACCATCCGCTCCAGTTTTCCGTCCACATTTTTGGCTTGTTATTGGAATTTGGGGTGTACTGGTCACAGTAAAACCCATTGCAAGTGTCAATCTGTAATATTCAGGAGGTAACGTAGTTTATTAGCTTGGATTTATCATCTGCTCTAATTACAGGTTGAAGTATGAAAACCAGAACTTACGATAGGATTAGGAGCATCTTTTTGCTGGCACATAACCCAGGGCACTCCTGTATTCAGTGAGGTGGCCATTGTTGCAGCCCAGGTTATGTACGGTTTTGCACCACCACCATAAGCAGAATCAATATTTCCATACTCATTTTCTATCTGAAATGTTGGACGTAGACGAGATCCTTGAGTACTTATAGCTATACAGATGCTAAAACATGATTCTTAGAGCATTCAACCTGAGACAAAATTATGGGGCCTCCCTGTGATGCATACAGATTTTCTTGTTTCATCAAGTCCACAATCTTGGCTGTGAATCTCTTCGTTTCAGCCTGCAATATCCCATTAATCCATTGTATTTTAGGTTATGCCAGTGTTCGCAGTAACAACCAACAATTACAGCCAAATCAAAATGAAAGAAAGCGACGCGAGAATAGCAACCTTGAAAGGCTCATTATCTGTTCGGAGCTTGATTCCCGGTATAAACCTAAAGATAGGTATTTTTTTTTCAAAAACCAAAAATGGGATTTTGGAGTATTGGAGCTAATTACCTATCCCATTTTAAGTTTTAGTGTATCCTTGGAGATGGTCTAAGTGCATCTCCAACAATGAAAGGTAAATAAAAGAGGTATATCATCTATTTACTTCTTAAAAAGTGAAATATACCCTTCCAAAAAGTAATACATTCCAAAGGAAAAATGTATATCGAAAGGTATATCAGTTAAAAAAAATAAAATAATAGTAGTACAAAATGCATTAAAAAACATAAAGTGTAATACCTTCTTAAATACATTTTCATGAAAAGAAGGCAAATATAGTAGTTATATGATTTTACCTCTCCATCTCCATTGATGGAGTGGTAAAGATACCTCTCCAAAATGGGAAAAAGGTTTAATACCTTCTCAAATACCTCTACCTGAGAATGATTTTTTATGGAGAAAAGGTAAATATAGTAGTTATATGACTTTATCCCTCCATTTACCTCTCCCGTGGAGATGCTCTTAAGTGCACTTAACCCACTAATCACTATTATTTGGACTGTCCACTTATCACTATCATCCTTTTAATACCTTAGCAGTCATATGATTTTATTCAATCAACGATGTTTTCTTCTTTTTTGCTATGTACTATATGGCGCCTTGGCATAAGTAAAAAGCAGCTACCGAAAAATATTTTTTTAACTTTTTAATGTAGTAGTACAAAAAACTCAGCCAATAAATGGCGAGCTTGCAGTGCGAAACCATTTAAAATAACAATAGTAATTACAACAGCAAAAAGTAACTAAACTAATGAAACCACAAATAAACATTCTACTATCTAAAATCGCACAAAAAAAAATGAGTGATGCTAAATGGCCATAATGTGGTCGGCCATAAAAAATTAATTTAGTCCATTTACATGTATAAAAAAATTAGAATTATCGATATAAAATTATATGTGTGTGAATGGACTTGTGAGTTGATACTTATCTTTGAATTCCATTACGTAAAACACATTAATATCACGAATTAGTGTATACGTTGAGAGACAATCAAGAAATGACAATAGTAATAAGTTAAGCAAAAACTACGAAAGAGCAACACTAACATGTTGAGCAACAAATAATGAAGATGATATAAAAGTAAAATAAAGTTGTATTAAACTAAAAATTTAAAAAAAATTAATTTTTTATGTTATTTAATAACATTATGGCCGGCCATAATGTGGCCGCATAGCTTTATTCAAAAAAAATAACAAATGGGCATCACCTAATCCCAAGAAATTAACCCATCTATATATAATCGACTGGGCTTGATTCTATTGGCCCTAGTGGTCACGGGGTTTGAGCCCTAATCAACTTTATTTTTAAAAAATTACAATGTGTAATTTGTTACGCAAAAAATCACATTAATAATTTGAATGATTTTAGAATATAGTATTTCAAATAAAATATATAAGCATATCACATATCAGTCTTTTTCTTTTTTTCTAGTGCGTGGCTAGCTGAACCCAATCTATGTCTTGTTATCAATTGCGAATAGTTAGGAGGTAGACACGTATTTTTTTTTCAAACGAATTTTCCATAAAATTTTGTAATGATTGGGGTACTTACAAATTAGAATATCAATCCCCGTTATATAAAATGTTAATTTTGAGAAAGGTGAATGATGGGATTTGATCCCTATACGTTCACCTCTCTGCTTATATAGTGATTAGATTTTTTTTAGTATATAGATATGAGATCTTCACTACTTGAATGTTAGTTATTGATTATTAATTTAATTAATCATTATATAAGTTGATATTTTGAAGAATCAATTCTATGAAAATTGACCAATATTTTTGGTGGTACAATAAAATAAGTAATGGACTGAAATTGGCACGACTGCAATAATGGTCAGGAAATGTCGCGTTCCAAATGTCATGCTGATGAGAATACGTGAATAATTTTGGGGATTAGCTTTTGAATATGATATGATTGAGATATGCATGAGTCATTGACTTTGAGTATACACACATATTCATTCTGATATCATGATTACATCAATATGGATTATTGATCTCTCTTTTATGTAATTTGTAAAAAATCCAATATACTCAAATATAGCAATTTATCATTTTACGGGTGATAAAATCATAGGTAGGATTTAAGATTCGACAACTACCTTCAACTAATAAGGCATTGAATCACTATTTATATTTTGATGACCTCTAGCATTACTGTTTTGATTTAATTTTTTTTTACCTATATCTCTTAGTCTATGAAACTTAAATGAATATATATGTTTAATTGTTCATACAAATTTTAAATATTATCTTCGTATGTGTATATTAATTTTAGTTCTATAACAATATATTTTATACTATTATAACTATATAAAACCCAATTTGTTATAAATAATTCAAGTTTTAAAATATTTATTTATAAGAGGAAAAAAGTCAATTTACCGGTAAGATTGAGCACTTCTTATTCTTCAAATATCAAACAAAACATATGTAACTAAACACTCTCATTATAGTCGCGACACACCATCTAAAAATAAATAAATAAAATACTAAGTTTAGCTCATTGAAAAGATACACAGATTGTAATTTATTAGCTATTATCACTTAGAAATTACTTTATATAGTACCTAATATAATAATTTTCAATAATTACAATGAATCAAACGCATGATTTCCAATATTAGTTTCTTTTCTGTTCACATAATTAGATTGCCTAAACTCTGTCCCATTTGCGAAGTCACCAAACTTCGTTTATCTGAGTCACTTATTCCATCCAAATTTATTAAATGGATAAAACAGAGAATAAAAACTGAAAAAGATATGGTGCTACTTTTATAAATAAATGTAGCTGAACAACTTTAGTTTCAATAACTATTGTAATATGAAAAGGATAAAATACTTTTATTTATTTATTTGGGACCCCGACGGTAGTTGGAGCCATTATTTTTTAAAATATTTTAAATATCAAAATAAAAACTAGTTATTTCTATTTAAAAAATTAAAATTAAGTACATAGCAATTATATATGCTTCAACGAAAACGAATATGACAAACATTTTCTCCTAATGTTACGCAAACCATCTTTTTTGTTTGTCGCACTTTTTAGCATGTAGTGCCTATAAATTGGACTTTCATATTGAATATGAATTACAATTGATCAAAGAATTTAAAATTGCTCTATACCAAAAATAAAGATCATTTCCTAATTATTTTGTTAAAGATATAGTACGAGTTTAATGTCAGTCAACCACAGCATTGTAGTAATTCAATATCCAACGATGTTAGTTTGCTTATTTCCGAATTGTCCATTCTTCATGACGTTATTGACTTGCTAACCCAACATCTAAGCCTATGTTATTCAAAAATTAATTGGCCCTTTTTAGTTGGGCTGCGCAAATGGGCCAAGAATATTTAATAAATGATTATACGAATTGTTTAATGATTTGTATTAATTTAACTTTATTTTTGTGAAGATTGCATGTTTTTTATAGGATTGATTTATCAATACATGGAATGCTAAATTTATGAAATCACATAATATAGGAATGAACGATAATCCGTTGATTTGTGTTCCTTGATGAACTCCTTGATTATAGTGATTTGATTCTTTCCAACACGAGTTGCTCATTATAATTACATGTCTTTTGGGGAATGTGACCCACAATGACTTTTTACAACATGATGGCAAGATATGAAAATAACAATTAAAACTGGTTATCATATTATCGTGTATTTTGCCAAAAAAGATGAAAGATGAGATAATTATGAAAATTACAAACTTAATTATTTATAATTCTTTTTTTTTAAACAGGGGACAAAGTGACAAACCAAATAGTACTATATTTAAGAGTAAAGGCCAAAATTGATCCTGAACATATGGTCATTTTATGTTTTTGGTCATAAACATTATCTTTTGGATTTTGTGGTCGTGAACATATGGAAATTTGATCATTTTGGTCATCCGTCAACATTTCCGTTAAAACTAACGGTCAACGGGTTTAATCCCGATTTTGACCAAATTAAACTTTTAATTCTGATTTTTTACTCCCTAATTAATTCTCTAATTATTTTTGGGAAAAATAAATCGGTGCGGGCTTACCCAAAGAGGACAATATCAAACTAATGTTGCCGACGCCAACAATCCTGACAAGTTTTTTGTCTTAGCATTATTCTATTAAAAAAAATTGCCTTACTTTAATATATTGGATATAAGAAGAGAATTTAAAGTAATAATACGTAAATAGATAGAGTATCACATTATACGATTATCTATGTAATGTATATAAAATTTTGTAAAATAGGTATAATTTTGTTTTATATTAATGAGAAGACAAGAAAATCCAAATAAAAAATGGATACATTATATAAAATATAAGGGAGAAATAAATGAGAGAAGTCAAATTTAATAAATAGAACAAAGAAGAGAGGGAAACCATAGACAGAGACGAGAGAGATATAAATAATGAAGTACCAAAATAGTCATTAGGAGAAAAAAAAATGGAAAATAGTGGAACAATACATCAAATGTGATTATGACCAGATACCCTTCGTGATATTTAATTTTATTATGTATTGAAAATATGCAAACACAATTGTTTAGAGGCTTTTTTATGATTCAATGCACTTAAGAATTAATCAAATTCATATAATTATATGTTTTTGCCTTCTGTGTGTTGATATTTATAACCTGATTGGCAATTATTGCTTTAAAATCAATGTCAATTTTAAATTTGATTGTGATTTAAAATCAATGTCAATGCTAGGATCAGTAGTTTTATTTATTTATTTTTTTTTTGCATGCTTTGCCAAAAAACATGGTGCCTCAGTAATTCAATTCTCTTTCACTTTGTCCATAAGAAATGGATTCAAAAGCATAGCGGGGTTTGCCTTTTTTTTTTTTTTTAGGTTAATTAGGGGTCTAATTAATCTATATATATTAATTAATGACGAAGTGGAGAAACTAATTAAGAAAACACTATCAATATCGCCAATTGCTACTTCGCCAACTAATATTGATAGCGCACCCATTTGGTTTACTGACGCTTACTTGATTCTATATTTTATTTCGTTTTATTATACTTAACTTGGTGTTTTGGGCCTTAAACATCATATACGATTAAAAATTCCTTATAATTCACTGATTACTTGTACATATATATAGATTATCTTCCAATATTTATTTATTCATATTGAAGATTCGTATGCTCTCAATACTAGAATTTGAAAGAATCGAATTGTTTTTCATTGATTAATTAGAATGTGTAGGAAAAGATAAAAACAAAATAAAATCATTCATATATAAATAGTGTATAGAAACATCATGAATAATAGCTAGTGATGCGTTGGAGTGAACCAAAAGGCTGGAGCAATCCTGGATATATAAGAGAGTTGAGAGGGATAATAGATGGAAGATATTTTTCTATCCAAGTAATTAAAGATGCCAAAATCATGGTCATTGTGAGTAATGGCTCCATCTTGGGTCATAGTGTAATTTAGTTGGGAGTAGTCTTCGACGAAATAAATAGAATCAGGGTTCAAGTTGAATTCTGCGGCGGGCAGCGCGAACGAGTGGTTGCCTCCAACAAACATTGCCAAACCATCTGATGAATCGGCGAATTTTTGATGATGATGAATGCTCGTAAAAATAAATTACGACACAGAGAATTTTACGTGGTTCGATTTACTGAGGTAAATCTACGTCCACGGGGAGAAATGGGGGCAGGTTTGTATTGCTTGATCTGCGAATTCCAGCTTACAACACAGACTTGCTATATGATTATTTCTCTAGAGAGATTCTAACCTCTCTCTATCAGATCTAAGTTCTATTTATATATTGAACTAAGATCGTGGCTTGCATCACCACCCTAAGTCGTGGATGTCGTGTAGGTCATGGCCTAAGATCGTGGCCTGAGTTGACGCCACGTGGTAGTGGGTGTGTTGGAAGTTGTGGAAATCCTGCATGGGTCCACTAACTCCTTGTTCGGTCGAATACTGAGACCGAACTGCTTTGGTTGCCGATCTGAGAGTAGAGCTTGATGCCGACCTGAGAGCAGAGCTTGATTGGTTGGCTTTTACCGAGCTGTAGGCTGAGGCCGAACTCTTTGGTAATGCCGAACTCCTCCGAACTCTTTGGTAATGCCGAACTCATACTCTTCCTTGGGCTTTGGGCTGATGGGCCGTCACTGCTGTTGGGCTTGTTTAGTTCGTACCCCATCACTACCCCCCCCGAAAGACGAAGTGAATCACTTCGGCGAAGCGAGTCACTTCGGCATTCTGGATAAAGGTACGGGGGAGGCTGACGTCAGGGGACGTGCCTTGCATGTGACTGCATTAAATGCGACAGTAAAATCCGGCCGTTGAATCCTGAAAAGGTGGGATTCGAAACGGTGCGATGATTTTGAAATCTTCGCCGAATCTGATAAATATGCTCTTTCTTCCTCATTTGAACACCTTTGCTGTTGCGTCTTCTATACTCTCTCTTTCTCGAGAAATTTTCTTCCGCTTTCAAGAGCTTCTTCAGACTTTCTTCACTTTCAAAAAGTAAGAAAAATGTCTTCTTCTTCTTCTTCGGTGTCGGGTAGCGGTAGGAAAGGGGATAAGGGGTCTTCTAGCCGGAAAGAATCCGGGGAGAAGACCGTAGAGTATTTTCACAGTATCTTGAGTAAGGATACTGTGATATCCCTTCACGAGAAGTATTTTTTACCTGGGGGGAAGGCGGTGGTTCCCGACGATGATCATAGGGCTAACGACCCGCCGGAGGGTTATGCCACCGTTTACGAAGCCTGCTTAGAATGCGGGCTTCGTTTTCCTCTTCCCCCACCTTTTGTAGAGCTTCTTGATTTTTTTCAACTCCCTTTAGGTCAGGTGACTCCGAACTCTTGGAGGCACTTATCGGCTTTTGCTGCCGAACTGCGTAGGCTAGATAAGGATCTGTCTCTGAGGGCAATCCTTAATTTTTTCCAGTTTAAAAGGAAGGGATCTTGGTTTTACTTGATCCCCTTACAGCCTTTTAGGGCCTTCTGCAAAACCAAGTGGCCGAAATGGCAAAACCGTTTCTTTTTTTATAATAGGACTTCGGCTCCGGGCTTTCCTTGGAGAAGGCCGAAGTCCGTGATTCCCCATCCTCGGTTAGAACCGTTGGCCGAGCTCGAGGGCGAGCTCAATAAGATTCCTATGATTAGGAAACAGTATTCGGAAACTGAGCTCGTCAAGGGCGACCTCGTGTTCAATATCTCGTCTTCGGACGAAGAGGCCGAGGGTGAGGATTTCTCTTTATCTTTATGCTCTACTGCTTTAACGAAGAAAACTAACCTTGTTTTCTTGCTTTTTGGCAGTGTTCATGCTGAATAAGGCTATCCGAAAGTCCTCCGAGCTTGAGGAGCCGGAGAAAGAGAAGGCTACCAGCTCGGCGCCTGATGCCGAGAAGAATCCGAAGAGGCAAAAGACCTCTTCGGGTCCAAAGAAGCCGGAGTCGACTTCGGCAAGTAGGAAGGGGAAGACCCAGAAGCCCCCGAGAGCGCCCGAGAAAGACGTGGTCTTGGCGCCTCCTTCGGAGCATATCTGTGAGCCATTTTTATGGCCCACGGACTTCGCCGAGGTGAATTGTCTTCTTGATTCTTTGGTTTGGCTTCTGTCCTGTATTTTTGGTGCCCTCTGTTGACTTTTTTCCTTATCCATTTTCAGAGGAACGATATGCTCTCCAAGCTCGTCGCCGTCGAACTCTCCAAAGCGTCCAACGACTATGCTGAGATGCAGAGGAAATTGGCGGCTGCTTGTCACCGGGCCGAGCAGGCCGAGGCAAACTTTGAGAAAGCCAGAGCTGCTAGGATTTCGGCCCAGGATGAAGCTCAGTTTGCCAAAAACCAGCTCGTCATCCAGCGAGAGCAGACGAAACGGAGTGATGCTGCCGCCGTGGTTGCCCAGGGGGAGGCTCTCCGTGTTTACACGGAGAAACTCTTTTTGAGCAGCCAGTTCTCGGCTTTTGTCGGTAGTCTGGTAAGGCTAATTGCCGATAAGGGCGAGCAGGGGGCCGACGTCGTGCTGCCTCTGTACAGCCGAGAGATAGCAGCTCGGCTTCAGAATCTGCCGCTCCTTGAGGAGCTTGCTTCATCCTCGGTCCTGCTTTCTGCAGACCGAGTCCGGAGTTGTCGCGCTGATCGGGACGAGAACCTGGAGGCTATCTTTGCCTCCGTGGGACCCGTCTCACCCGCCTCGACTTACAACGGAGAGGGTGAGGCCGAGCCGCTGGAGCGGGAGGCCGAAGTCGAGCGGGCCGGGCATCCGGAGAAGGAAGCCGATCAGGAGACGCAGCAGATCGGCTACGGTGGCGCCGAGCAGGCTGGGGAGAGCAGGGAGGCAGAGGCTGAAGCTGAAGCAGATAAGGAGAAGGAAGCTGAACCTCACCGAGAAGGTGGAGACGAAGCTAGCGAAGTATGATTTCGTCTCCCTTCTCTTAGTTTAGTTTCTTCCTTTATGTAAAATGGCCTTGAAGCCCTCCTTGTATAGAAAATTTTTTTTTCTTATGAATGAAAAAATTCTTCTTTCTGCTCTTGTGTCTTCGTATAGCCTTTCGTACTCTCTTACTCCTGTTGTGGTTTACTACCTGCTCGGTAAGCTGGAATGCCGAACTGACGTAGCTGCTTTGTATTTTTAACTCTCAAGGAGCTGGAGGTACTTCACTGGAAGCGGCTGTACTCTTCGGCTTTAGACGAAGCTGAGAAAAGAGCTATAGCTGACCAGATGAAGAATGACGAACTCTTGGCTCGTTCAATGAAGCTGGAGGCCGATAATAGGGACTTAGAGTCCGAAAAGAATGATCTGGAGGCCGAGCTGAACACGACCATTGCTGAGAGGACTGCGTACGAGGATTACATCCGTGTGCGCGGGGGAATGACCATATCAGATGTTCAGAGTCGAGTTGACGAACTGTGGGAGGAATATCATGTACTCCGTATGAACAATGTGCTGGAGAGCCCGGCTTGCCAACAAGTTGTGACATCACTGCGGCGTTGGGCTTCTCGGTACAACATCGTTCTTTCTCGGCGCCCCTCCATAGAAAGATTCCTTCGGCATATCGCGCCAACAGATGCTCGCACTCCAGATCAAACCTCTGGTTCCCTTGTTCAAAATCCTACTCCCAGTCAACAACGAACTCCGGAACAGTCGGAAACGTCAAGACGAGAACGGGCTCAGGAGCAACCGGAATCGTCAAGGCAGGGACGGACTGAAATTCGCCGAGGAGTTGTGACTATGAGCGAGCAAGATCAGCAGATGATTATTGCAGAGACTCTTCATCGCCGAGGTGCTAGGACTTCTCGGGCTCGGGGAAGAGGCGTTGGGTCGAGGATAGCATCTCGTCGACCTGCTTATTCTTCATCTGCTCGGAACAACCGAACTCGGCTTCCAGAGGATTTTGCAGATAGGTGGCTTAACTTCAGCAACCCTGGACAGTAGAATAGTCCTTTGTAATAGCGTAACGCCATTTTGTAGGGTAGCGGAGTTGTATGCCGAACAAGATTTGAAAAATGAAATTTTGTTTTCGCTTCTAACACTGTATTTACAGCTTAGCGAAAAAATTTCATCGTACTTGTCCTCGGTCTTATGAAGTAAACTTCTTTGACCGGACTTGGTCCTTGGTCTTAAGAAGTAAACTTCTTTGACCGGACTTGTCTTTGGTCTGATGAAATAAACATCTTTGACCGGACTCGTCTTTGGTCTGATGAAATAAACATCTTTGACCGGACTCGTCTTTGGTCTGATGAAATAAACATCTTTGACCGGACTCGTCTTTGGTCTGATGAAATAAACATCTTTGACCGGACTCGTCTTTGGTCTGATGAAATAAACATCTTTGACCGGACTCGTCTTTGGTCTGATGAAATAAACATCTTTGACCGGACTCGTCTTTGGTCTGATGAAATAAACATCTTTGACCGGACTCGTCTTTGGTCTGATGAAATAAACATCTTTGACCGGACTCGTCTTTGGTCTGATGAAATAAACATCTTTGACCGGACTCGTCTTTGGTCTGATGAAATAAACATCTTTGACCGGACTCGTCTTTGGTCGGATGAAATAAACATCTTTTGACCGGACTCGTCTTTGGTCTGTGTTCTAATTTGGCGATTTTTGTCGCCGGGATCGAACTTTCCCTTATCCTAATTCGGCGAGTTTTATCGCGTGGATCGGACTTTCCCAGTTAACCGAAGTGGTCTTATGCAGTAAACCTCTTTGACTAGACATGGTCGTCCTCGGTCTTATGAGGTAAACTGCTTTGACCGAACTTGGTCGTCCTAATTCGGCGAGTTTTATCGCATGGATTGGACTTTCCCTTGTCCTAATTCAGGCAAGTTTTATCGCGAGAATCGGACTTTTGTTGCAGTTCGTTTCAGACGAAGTGCTTGATTTTTAAGCAGAATTGTGGTCTTGTATCCTCTTTAGAAGCTTTGACACACAATCTTTGGCTTGTTGCAGCTCGTTTCGGACGAACTGCTTGTTTAAGCTGAATTGTGGTCTTGTATCCTCTTTAGAAGCTTTGACGCACAATCGTTGGCTTGTATATGTTCTAAGAAGGGGATCAGCCTTCGAAGAACAAGATACCTCAGTAACATTTGTAAGAGACGACACGCACCGAAACAGACAAAACACACAGACAAAACGCACAGAGACAAATAAAGACCAAGCAAACCAAAGAAAGCACATTGACCGGACTGTCTCTTACAAATGGAACTTTTTGAGGTTGGAAACGTACCATGTTCGGGATACTTGTGCTCTTGACACGAGTCAATTTGTAAGACCCTTTGCCGAGGACTTCTGACACCCGATATGGACCTTCCCATGTGGGTTCGAGTTCGCCCAGCTTTTCTGCTCGGCTTACTTCGTTGTTTCTCAAGACGAGATCTCCCACTTGAAATTGCAGCTTCTTCACCCTTTGGTTGTAATACCGGGCTACTTGCTCCTTGTACTTGGCTGCTTTTATGCAGGCCAATTCTCTTCTTTCTTCGGCAAGATCTAGTTCGGCTCTCAGTCCGTCACCATTCATTTCTGAGGAGAAATTGAGTTCGGGGACTGGGTATGCCAATCTAAACCGGAATCACGGCTTCAGTGCCGTACACCATTGAGTTCGGCTCCGGTGTGACTTCGGTCATTCCGCCTGTCTATGACTCCGGCTGCTGTGATTGCTATGCTTGATGGTGCCGAACTGATTGCTCGGCACTTTTAAGCGCAATCTGCGAACACACTTGCTCTTTTTCGATCACCTCGGATGACCGCTATCCCTCCTTTGATGGGGAAGGTGTTCGGCGAGGAAGCCTCTGATCGCTATGATCGGGCTTCTTTTCGTCTCCTCTAGATGAGCTGTCTAAAGACCGTTTTCGACGGTCTGCCTCATCGGCTCGGGAGAACTGGTCCGCAATGTCCCACATCTCTTGAGCTGTTTGCGGACTGCATTCCACGAGCTTTCTGTAGAGAGCTCCGGGCAGGATTCCATTTTGGAATGCCGAAATGACAAGTAGATCATTGAGATTATCTACTTGTAGGCATTCCTTATGGAATCTCGTCAGGAAGTCGCTGATCTTTTCGTCGCGACCTTGACGTATAGAAAGCAGCTGAGCCGAAGTACTCCGGGCTTCCGCTTTCTGAAAGAACCTCCTGTGGAAAGCATCCATCAGATCTCGGTAGGATCTAATGCTGCCTTGAGGAAGGCTGTCGAACCACCTTCTGGCGTTCCCGATGAGCAGCTCGGGGAACAGCTTGCACATATGGACCTCATTGAGACCTTGGTTCGCCATATTATACTGATAGCGTCCCAGGAAGTCATGAGGATCCACGAGTCCGTCACAGGTTATCGACGGAGTTCGGTAGTTCTGTGGTAGGGAAGTTCGGGTAATATCGTCCGAGAACGGAGTCCTCAATGCTCCGTACATGGCGAACCCGACATTTCTTCGGTATGGAGGAGATGGAGTTCTCCTGTGATTCCGGTACCGAGGATTCTTTCTTTTGGAAGACATGACACTACTGCGGTAGTGACTGTCTCGCATGGAGGAAGAGGGAGAATCCGCCGTTTTCGCCTCCGGCTGCTTTTGGCTTCTCTGCAGGAAGGTTAAGAATTCCTCCTGCTTTTCAGCCAAAAACAGCATGACAGCCTCGTTCAAATTGGGCTGCTGGGAAGACTCGGTGTGACGGCTTTTGGAGCGGCTTGTTCCTCCGCCATGAGAACTGGTGGGGGATTTATCCCTAGGCTGTTTTCCAGACCTATGGGGTGGATTGGCTTCCTCCTGGTTCTCACGGGCAGGAATACGGGTACTCTGCGATCTGGTATGCATTTTTTGGGTTGAAAAAATGGTCAAAAATTCGCTTTATCACAAATTTGGTTCTCTGTTTCCCACAGACGGCGCCAGTGATGAATCGGCGAATTTTTGATGATGATGAATGCTCGTAAAAATAAATTACGACACAGAGAATTTTACGTGGTTCGATTTACTGAGGTAAATCTACGTCCACGGGGAGAAATGGGGGCAGGTTTGTATTGCTTGATCTGCGAATTCCAGCTTACAACACAGACTTGCTATATGATTATTTCTCTAGAGAGATTCTAACCTCTCTCTATCAGATCTAAGTTCTATTTATATATTGAACTAAGATCGTGGCTTGCATCACCACCCTAAGTCGTGGATGTCGTGTAGGTCATGGCCTAAGATCGTGGCCTGAGTTGACGCCACGTGGTAGTGGGTGTGTTGGAAGTTGTGGAAATCCTGCATGGGTCCACTAACTCCTTGTTCGGTCGAATACTGAGACCGAACTGCTTTGGTTGCCGATCTGAGAGTAGAGCTTGATGCCGACCTGAGAGCAGAGCTTGATTGGTTGGCTTTTACCGAGCTGTAGGCTGAGGCCGAACTCTTTGGTAATGCCGAACTCCTCCGAACTCTTTGGTAATGCCGAACTCATACTCTTCCTTGGGCTTTGGGCTGATGGGCCGTCACTGCTGTTGGGCTTGTTTAGTTCGTACCCCATCACCATCCAATGAACCCTCCATGTAGCTGAGTTTCCCTTTCTTGGCATCAATTTCATACACGTCGAAACTAATGGTTTTATGTGGGAAGCCGAGATTAGTGCACAAGGATTTCAGGTGCGATCCGTCGCGCTGCACATGTCCCAAGACATGACGCATCACTAGAAATAGCCGGTCGGAATGCTCGTCCATCACCAGATACAAGGGTTGTCTGTCGTCATCCTTGTCCACATCAATTAATGACGGAACCTTCCACACAAAGGAGGGAGATTCGAGGTCCCAGCACTCGAGCACTCCCTCATACTTGTCCTCGTCCCCGTCCCCGTCCCCCCACGTTATGCAGAAGAGGAGACTCTGGCGAGTAGAGTAGACGATTTGCTTGGGGTCGCAGACTGCAAGGTCAACGGGGAGCCAGTTGGTGGTGGTGTGGGCCGGGAAGCAGACCGCAAGGGGCTTGTAGCTCCAGTCAGAGGTCATGATGGCACGGCAGTCGTGGGCATCGGGAGAGGAGGTTAGGATGATACTGGCGGGATCGTACGGAGATTTGAGGAAGGTGTGAATATCGGGAAGCTTTATGTGGCGACCGGTGATGGGATTGGAGAGGAAAGTCTGTCGATTGAACATATTGAATGAAGCCATCCACCCATGGGTACATCCCATATGTATCACCCGCCCTTGTGCCCACGCTGGCGCCGCCGTCTCCTTCTTTATGCTCACCACTTTCTTCTCCGCAAGGCTGTACAACTTAGTACTACTCCTATCACCATATGATGGTAGCATCAGCCATGGCTCCCTATTGCTAGTGCTGCTGCTCATCATCCTATTCCTTTTCCTACCAAATTGCATAATAATTGAAGCCCTCATATTCATTAGCGGCATCTCTCATTAGTAGTATGTATCCCTAGCTCAGAGTATATATAGTTTTATTATTTTGATAACTTATGGCCTAAGACAAAAATTAGTAATAATAATTATATTATATTATATTATATGAGATTAATTAATTTAAATTCAAGATTCATTCCATACTTATTTTTGGTAATTCTATAAACTTATAAATTAAACAAAAGATCGACTTTAAAAGTAAAGAAATACTAAGCCAAAATATACAAAAACTATATATATTTTTTATTTGTTGATATCTTGTGGCCCAAGGAAACTTAGTAGTGTAGTAAGTAGCCCTCCTTAATAGAGGCATTTCTTTTTGGTACGGAGTTTAAGAATAGTGTGTTAAATGTATGGTGGAAAAAGTAACAAAGAGTAAAATAAGAGAGAATAAAGTAAAAAGAAGAATTACTCTTTGCTAAAAATAGAATTGACTCAATTAACTTGGAATTTTCCAAAATAGACTAATGATTCTATTAATATTGAACGGAGGGTAATAATTATACTCCATATTTGCGTTCCAAAGTTACAACTGGAGTAATTAAGAAGGAAGATTTGAGACGATCGATATATACTGTACTTTATATACTAATCCCTATAAATATATATATATATACTCTAATTAAGTTCTCTTTCCATATATAATATACTACTCCTCTAATTAAGTTCTCTTTCTTAGCGCTGGCTATAAATATATGGAGTAGTAGCTAATTCTAAACCCTAAATCTTGATCTAACTATCGCAATGAAAATATTATTGGTTGCGAGAATGAGATTTGGGCGTAGGATGATGAGCACTAGCAGCATGCCAAATCCATGGCTGATGCTGCCGCCCACATTCGACAGAAGGCGCGGCGGCATGGTGTACAACTTCTACAGCCCCGCGGAGCAGGAGGTGTTGCTGATCAACAAGTACGGGCCGGGACGGGACCCTCCCGAGTTCCCGGACGACAACGCAAAGGTGGTGGGGTCCTCCCACGGGTGGCTAGCCTTAATGAACCAGCGCAACAACGAGCTGTTCCTCTCCAACCCCATCACCCGCCGCCACATCAAGCTCCCCTCAATCCAGTCCCTCCCCAACCCCGAGCTCAACCTCGAACCTGGCACCGGCCGGGCCGTCGTCTCCAGGCTAATCCTCTCCACACCCCCCGACCACCAGTCCTGCCGCGCCATGGTGTCGTTCGGCCCGTACCACCGCCTCGCCTACTGCCGCCCCGGCCACAGCCACGAGTGGGTCCCCTTCGGCAACCTATTCATGTTAGGATACGACGACCTCTACTATCCAAAGGATTACGATGATTTCGTGTTTTCATCCAAAAGCAACCTCTGCACTTGCTTGACCAGCTCGGTGTTCGACGATTGGGGGTTGGAGGATTGGGACCTAACAAACTTGGATTCTCCCAAATTAGCTTGCATTCAGAGAGGCGCTGAACCTTCACCCTCTGATGATGAACACACCATCAAAACTTATAACCACCTCGTCTACGTCTACGAGGAGGACACGGACACGGACACGGACAAGCTCCTCCTATTACGGCGTTCTATCAACCGAGGCAACGACAAAACCGTCTCTTTCACTGCACATTCACTTACAAGGCACGAGAACGGATGCATCGACCCCACCTGTTCCTTGAGGGATCACACCATCTTTGTTGGAACCAACCACTCCTTTGCCATCTCTCATTTCAACCCCAATACTATTTACTTCACCCACCACAAAGACCATGATCAAGAAGCCCCACCGGATGTCGGAATATACGATTGCGCCGCCCGCACTGTCTCAGATTGCTACTATCCCTTGCATCACACCGCCAAGCTTACTTTTCGTATCCGTAAAGAGTATCAAGGCCAACCAGATATCGCCGATTGCCTATTCGCCAATATTGCTAATTATATTACTAATATTGATACCGCACCCATTTGGTTTACTCCAACGCTTACTTGATTTATTATTTTTTTTCTAATTGTCTCAGGTATGCCATCTACTTTTGGAGCTCCAATAGCATCAGTTATTTGCACTTGCAAACACAGTGTTGCTATTTTTTATTGCCTTTCTCAGTGGCTATTTGAATTTTCGTGCTACTGTTACGCATTTAATTTTACGTTCAGGTTTCCGTGATACAACAAACTAAGCAGAAGATATTATTGTTTTGTCGGATTCTGAAGTTCATGAAGTCTATAATCAAACTAGCTATCTATAATCAAAATACTTTACATTGGTTTATATTCTTGAACATGCCCCAGAATTTGGTGATTTTAGAAGGAAATTGCTCGTGTTTGAATAATTTAGAGATTGATAAATTTGTGTATAATTCAAGACCTTTGAATTTTGATGCCTTCAATTGGAGAAAAAATGAAACTTGAAGATGAGTTTCATGCTACAAATCGCAACACCATGATTTATATGCAAGGGAAAAAATGATACAGCAATGTTTAAGGACACCTGCACAAGAGCCGTGATCCTTAAAAAGCGTTAACATGATTCATGCTGGTAATAGTAACAATGCTTCACAAATAAGTTTCTGTATATTCGACATTGATTATTTTTAAAATTCACATTTAAGTTTGCTCCTCAATTGTTTAAAAGGCGATCGTCTTCTATGGTCTAAGCTAAGTGGGAAATCACATTTACTTCAGATCGACTTTAGAGTTTCAGAGAATCTGCAGTAAAAGAGGGAATCGTTGCTTGTTCATTTTGTAGCTACAGAGAACAAAAAATAATCAAGCATGTTATAAATCACATTATCAGGGTTATACATTGAAAAACAAAGATCAGTTGTAGTTCTTTGTAAAATGACAGATTCAATAGTTGCACATTATGTCAAGCGTATGAGGTTTATGATCCTATTACCAAGCCTATATAAGGCAGAAATAGAAAATCTACTGTAATCAGTTCAGAAAACTGAAAGATGCAATAGTACCCCGTACAAACGAACATCAGTGGAATGTGCAAATGCTTTCATGAAGGGTGAGGTCCATGAGTCAGTCATAGCCTGTAAGGGTAGCGAAAAAAGTTAAAAGCTAGTAACTATTATGTCAAGAAAATGCGCCATAAATCAAGAACGTATCCATGCAGGTAACTGCTTGCCCCATCTCTACACCCAAAAGATGGTAACCTCATAAATGAAGATGATCTGATACTTACTAAAGACTCCTTAGCACTGTCTGTTTCAGCAGTATCTGATGTCAACACATTCGTATCATTAGTTTTCTAGGTTAGGGGCAGCTTAGCCGTATTTGATGAGGGGCAAATTTGCTTCGTCTTCTTTGGAGGTCACGGGAAGTGTAAGCATTCGTAAAGTAGACTTTGAGGGAAAGAAACTTGAGTTGAGTGACTATTCGCTTTTGAACCTGCACCCAAGTCTCAAAATCTACAATCAAAACTCAACCTTAACCACTCAAAAATCATATAATCCAAATTTTAACTTAAAATTTAAAGTTGTATAACTTGCCTTCCCACGATGTGTCGCATATTCATTCATGTCAGTAAGTATAAGTATACTCGTACTCATCTCATCTTTACTGCCCTAATTCACACATGAACTTGTGGATTAGCATCAAATGCAATAAATTGAGCAGAGCAACATCGATAATTACTCACATTCGAGCTCGTAATTGCTTTTAACAGCCGATCAAATTACACAATCAATTATACGAAAATGTCAATCGGAACAGATTCAACATACAGGGATAAAATTCAAAAATTCCGTGGCGATTTGATTTGTATGATCGATCCAAATTAGTTCCGAAACCATTAAAATGCAATAAATTTTGAGCCGGCCTTATAGACGTGACGTCGTCCTGGAATCGTAGGGAAGTCCATCGACAATGGAAAACTTCCCCTCTCTAAAAAGCAAGCTGAGAGAATTTTCCTCGATCTCAGCATATTCTTCTTCATTTGGAAATTGGAAGAACCATTGTGCTGAATCTCTGTGTTTGCAGAATCTCAATCTAATTGGATCAAAACAATTTGGGCTCCGAATCTCAGATGCGTTTTCATTTTCAAACTAAAGTCCAAGCTTTCTTTTCTATTGGTAATCCAATTAAAGCCCACAATAATAGAGAATTTTAACAAAACGCATAAAAAAATTTCATTGTATTAAGTAAATGATCACTTAAAACATTGTATTAAGCACCCATCGAGGATTGTAAAAGAAAAGGTTTGAGTCATTAGACAGACAGGTCATGATGCCCCATAGCTTGATTTTCATTGTTTGTAAGCAATTCTGTAACACCAACAGAGATTTTCTTGGACATTTGCAAATGCATTGGGTTTATTGCATCTATTCTTTAGCTTGAATTTTTTTATATACGTTATAACTTATTCAACGATAAGCTTTTCTTTCTTAGAAGCTACGTATGTTCCTCACCTTTTTTTTATATACTATTGATTCCATAGTATTGTCCGCATGATCCTCTTGATTCCATAGATTTTGCATTATCTCATTCTTGTTCGGAAATAAACACACAAACACAATACGATGTGTATCTCTATATCTAGGGGCGATGATGCTAAGCTAGATGAAACAAGGAATGGTGAGTATATGAATGGAGTGTTAGTAAAAAATTGGTCTCATTCATAGAAATAAAGAAATTTCCTAAAATTGAGTGTTTCTTTAGGAAACTGCTCAAAGAGAAAGAAATTTCTATTTTTTTTTGGAAATAGGGCGAGTATATGAATGGCACGTAATACATAAATCGGGTATGGTCCGCCAGTGTTAGCCCATGTCGTCTCCTGCACACTCTATTTTTCATATATGTCAAATCTCATATATTCAAGAAAAAATATTTTAGTTAAAATGTGCGACTGATAAGAAAATTTTCAAATATTTATACGAAATATAGTTGTTGTATTAGCTCAAATCTAATGCTGCTTATTATAACAATTTGATGGATATATACTCTATGAAATTACTTAAGAAATTAAAAATAAAACTAATACTTCAATATTCATCATGTCATGAGTTTGTTGCAAATTTTGTTATAATCTAAGAACTAGTAGTAGTAGTACATTTTCATAGTTAATACTCCTATTAGAATTGTCAATTCCACTTTTACTATAAATAACAATGTCATAGTAGTTCTTACTCTATAGTCTATATTCATAGCATGGTATACAGCAGCTTGTTGTTTGAGACATACTGTACTACATCATTAACCTTATGATTCATCCACATCTTATAAAATCATTAATCACAATTCTACCATACTCTTCATTCATCATATCATTATCAAAGAAAAGAATACATAGAGTTCTCCTCAAGCAGCTAACCACACACTCTTGCCTTGAGATCAATGGCAAAATTATTATTCCATGAGTACAAATAGTCTAATATTAATACAAATCTCATTTTCTGGGTAGTAGGTTTATAGTTCACTCTTTAGTTTTATTTAACAGTTTCATGAACTATTTCATAATAACATTGTCAACCATTAATTGTTCAAATGAATTCCAAATAATATTTTGCTGGAAATATATACAAATTCCTAATATCATTATCAATGTGAAATTTTTTTGTCGTAATCTTTTTTTCCTATGAAAAATCAATGTGGAGATTAACCAAGAAAAGAATCTGAAGCAAAATTAAAAGAAGAAAAAAAAATGAACCAAATTCATTAGGATTTAATTCTATATAAGTGTTGACAATCGATGAACAATTGCATTTAAAACTGGGTTGTTTTGTTTTGGAGAAAAATACGAAAATAGGTGAATAATTGCAAAGAAGATTTTATTTGGTTTATATGTGATGGAATTTGATTCAAATAAAACTATATAGTAACATGTTATTTGGTTAATGGAAAAGTTCACTATCGCGACAAAATAAAAATTACGAGGACCTACTAAAAAACAGTGTATGAGAATTTAATGAAAAAAATAGCATAGGGACTTAAAGATATGTTTTGCCTAATATAGATATAGTAGATAGCTACTGGCTAGTAAAGAGCACTAATACATCATGTAGGTTATTCAATAAAAAATTTAAATCATGTAGATTGTATGACAATTTATTGTATATGCAGATTTTAAATTCTGACGATTTAATATTTGGGAAGCTAATCATACACTTATATAAACACATTTTGTTGAGAAATTGATTTTAAAAAATACTGCAAATTAAAGAACTATACATTAGAAGGGCCGTTGAAAAAAATCAGTTAAAATATATGGAAAACTAAAATAAGATAATTAGCGAAAAGCTTAAAAATGCGTACCAATAATTTATTTTTAAAATATATGGATTTGGATTAATAAGAAAATTACTATAATGCCATTTGCTATGAAACAGATTCGAATACAATGTTTCCCCAATCCATAATACTAATGGGCCTAATGTTATTTTTTGAAAGCCCAGTAAGAATTGCTTTGATTTTTTTGTTGGGTATTTCTATACACTTGTTCTGCTAAAATAGAAAATAAACCATAGTAGTATACATTATGGATTTGTTTTTGGGGTCATGGTATTCTCAATTTTAGAGACTCCAAATTTGTAATCTCAAAACATCTTTAACTAAAAATCTTAGAAAGTTTGAGACAAATGGACTATGGAAGTAAAAGATACTATCACATAAAATTAGGCCTAAACTCTGGGTAATATTTCATTAGTTTTTTCTCTATCTTTGCCTCTCAGAATACTCTATGCAACATATGACCAAATAAACAGTTATGGAACTCGTGATCATAATTGGAATTAGAAGATTGAACATTTTAGATGGTCTCACTCACAAAAGAATATAGATGTAATAAAAAGTGAGATGACAGCTAGTACTATGTTAATTGCACTGAAATAAACATCATTGAGTTCATGTTAATTCATATCTTCAACCAAATACCCCTAAGAAGAAGAGTTCTAATAAAGAAAATACAGAGGTCATCCATCACCTCACAACAATACTCATCAACTCTACCCTTCTTATTTCTGAGGCTTCTTCCATAGCACACCAAACTTCCTCAGCACATTCACATTCTTCTTCTTGAACATTTCATTATCAAGATCATCCGCGTTGGACGAGGGGATGTTCCTCATCTTGTTGTCCATTGACCCCGTCCTCTCCACTGCGTGCCCGTTGTTCCCAACCGCTAGCATGGACGCAGCCACCTCCGCTGCCTTCCTCCACTGATCCGACTGCACCTTCAGCTTCCGCAGCTCTGCCTCCATCTCCGCGTTGGCTGCTTGCGCTGCCTCCAGCTGCTCAGCAACGCGAGCTGCCTTCCTGTTGCTCCTGTCCACCTCCTCCGTCATGGACCCCACCTTCACCAGCGCCTCCCTCTCTGCTACTCTCGCTGCCTCTAGCTCTGACATAGCCTCGCTCCTCGTGCTATTGTAAGCCTCCATTTCTTTCCTCAATGCTCTGTTTTCCTCTGATATGTTATGGTATTGTGCTTTAATAGTCTCATTTTCTGCTCTCAGCTCGTGCTCCCTGTGGCCGGATAACGCGTTCTCCAACTGCATTATGAGGGCGTCGTTCTCCTCAAAGATGCTCTGCAGCTCAGTCTCCTTATCCATGAGGTTTGACCTCAGCTCCTCGATTTCATAGCTGCATTTTCGAAGCTCTGCCTCCAACTGAGCCTCTCTCTGCCCTGATGTGGACTTGATCTGTTCCACAATCTCACAAGCGTGCTTTACTTGCTCTGCGCTCTGAGCTTGATCCTCGTTCCGCCTCATCTCAGCAACAGCTAGAGCAGATCTCAACTGCTCCACTTCAAGCTTCGCAGAGGCGAATTCTGCTTCAATTGATGATACCTTTGCCTTCTCGTCTTCAACTTCACCATTGAGTTTCCCAACAAGCTCTTCTAGAAGCTCTACACGAGCCTTCGACTGTTCCAGCTCACTGGCTGCAGCCTCGTAGACTCCCGTGGCTTTACAACCATCCGACCTGAGCGTCTCCACCATCTTCTTGACTGTTCCATCTTCTTGACTTAGACTCTTATGTTGGTTTTTTCCAATTTAGGTAAGAATGCATTTGAGGGAAACTAGTGTTTCAAACTGAACTTGTTGACTGGAGGAACAATAAAATTAACTCAGGCTTCTACTACGCTCATTCAGATAGCACGCAGCCTACTCCAATCTATCCGAGCAGCCAAGTCTAGGATACGTTATGTGGGGGGAAGGCTACGATACAACCAGTGCTTGGATCCAGAAAGGAACCTGCAGGTCCATTTCTTGGATCGAGATCTCTTCCCATACCGGGGTCTATGGGAGGAGGAGGACACGAAGAAGGCCTAGCCTGCGATAAACGGGAGAGAGAGGAAGCTCGAAAGGCAGGTGTTGTCTGGCCTGTGGGAGTATGAATGACATCAACACTAGAATGTGTTTGCAAAGTTATTTCTAAGCATCATTAGAGCTCATTCCTATGTTAACACTTAGTTCTTGACCTTGGACTTTTAGGATAAAGCTAAAAAGCTTAGGAAAGAAACTAAGAAAAACATACACAGTAAGTTTTAGAGCATTAGATACCTAACCCCACACACACCAAGAGAAAGCAGGAGGCGAGAGAGGAGACGGCGTCTCATTCACAGAGTGTGGAAGGATATACTATCTCATGAGGCAGACCATTGAGATATGTTCATACTCTGGCTGCTGGTTGCTTCCACCTTCCCTTTTTTTGTTACAGTCACAAGTCACAAGAGGTATGCATATTCTGGTGGGAGAAGCAGATTTCGTGCTAAAACTGTCGTTCATCTTCCTTAGTTGCAGGCATTTCTAGTTCAAGATGCTTATTGTTTGGGAAATGTGAAGGGAGTGTATATATATCTAATCAAAGTCCTAGAGAGAAGCTATCTCTGTTTGATGAGGTGAAAGATCGTATAAAGAGAAGGCAGACAAATCAAAAGGAGGAGAGTCGGTTGACGAATCGTTGCAGAAAATGAAACACAGAAACCATGACGAATTCGACTATTCAGCTTCCTCTGACTTGGCTAGCTTAGAGTGGAAGAAAATGAAGATCCCTGATTTCTCTATGAGTAAACAACATACATATTATACATAGTTGAAAATTTCAGTGCACATTTTAACAAAGCAATAGAGCAGTAAGTAGTGGGATAAACAACAGCATATAAAACAGTAACAAACATCCCATAAGCAGCAGATCCAAACAAACATAGCAACAAACAATCCATAAGAAGATCCAAACAAACATAGCAAATATTCAAAAGGGTGGCAATGTTATTGTGATCCAAACCACCAATCTAGTACCTGTTTCTTCTTCATCTACTCCTCCTTGCCGTCCTTCTCATCATCGCTTTCGTCGTGATCGCCGAGATAGGTGTCTTCGTCGTAATCATTCTCCTCCAAGTAGAACTCAATCATTTTCTTTCTTCCCTTCATGAGGAGTTGTTGTTGTTCCAGAGTAAGGTGCTTCTTCATCTCAGCCTTGGTTAAAAATTTTATCCAATATAATTGGTCATGAGCTTCTTTGCGTCTGCTCTTCATCCAGTAGGCCTTCTTTTCATCCTTACCCCGACGCCTGATCACCTCGTCGAGAAGGGCCAGAGGGAACTTACTGAGACTCATCGGACAAGGCTCAAAGCTTCGGCAAGGAAGCCCCTCCTCGATGTAGTTTCCGCAAGCTCGGCAGGTTCTACCCGAAACAACCTTGTGACATTTCCTCCAATGTTCTTGCACGGCTTCATGGCTTCTCATCCCATTTCCCTTGCACCATCTCTGCCCCCTGTTGCATTTGTAGAGATGGATTCTTGCTTTTTCATTTTTGGCTGACATTCTGGCATACATTCTCACAGCCCCAAGCTTAGAGAGCTTAGAGAGAAAGAAAGTGTTGGATTTGAATCAGTCGTTGGTCAAGAATAATGCTCCAAGTCTGTTGGAGTCTGTTGGAGTCAAGAAGTTGTTTGAGATTTTTATGCTATGTTTCCTTATTTTCCTGTTTCAGTTGTACAGACGACTTTGTCTTCCTTGTTAGGCTATTTAAAGCCATTTCCTACTGCTATTAAACTCATCGAAGCTTATTCAGCTTTTGTTAAGTATTGTTTGATCTCAGAACCAACAAATCTGGCATCAGAGCCAGCAATATAAAGTGAGAGAAAGTGTGCAAACACAGCGAGTGAAATGGGAGAATCGAGCAATTTTGCACAACCGAGCATACCAAAATTCGATGGGGATTACGATCATTGGAGTCTTCTCATGGAGAATCTTCTCAGATCAAAGGAGTACTTCGATGTGGTGAAAGATGGAGTTGAAGAACCTGTCAATGAAGAAGTGCTGACCGAAGCACAGAAGAAGACTCTTGCTGATGCAAGATTAAAAGATCTGAAGGCTAAGAATTATTTGTTCAGTGCTATTGACAAATCAATTCTTAAGACAATTACCTTGAAAGAAACCTCAAAGCAGCTGTGGGATTCAATGAAGACTAAGTATCAAGGAAATGCACGAGTAAAGCGTGCACAATTGCAGACATTGAGGAGAACGTTTGAATTGCTAGAGATGAAGAATGGAGAATCCATCTCCGATTACTTCACAAGGGTGATGATGGTGGCCAATGATATGAGAAATAACGGTGATGATATGCAAGATGTCAAGATTGTGGAAAAAATCTTGCGTACCTTAACCGAAAACTTCAATTACATAGTGTGTTCAATTGAAGAATCCAAAGATATTGACAGCCTATCAGTCGATACGTTGCAGAGCTCATTACTAGTACATGAGCAGAAAATGAGAAAGCCGAGCAATGTAGCAGAGGAGCAGGTGCTCAAAGTCTCTCATGAAGATCGAAGAGGCAGAGGAAGAGGGTTTAGCCAAGGAAGAGGAAGAGGAAGAGGAAGGTTTAACAAAGCAACAGTGGAATGCTTCCGATGTCACAGGCTCGGACATTTTCAATATGAATGTCCGATGGAGGGTAAGGCGAATTATGCGGAGATAGATGAAGAAGAAGGTGATGTACTTTTGATGGCGTACACACCAATCCAAGAAGAGAAGGAAGAGGCATGGTTTCTTGATTCAGGTTGTTCCAATCACATGAGCGGAGACAAATCCTGGTTTTCTAAGCTTGATGAAGATTTTCGATGCTCAGTGAAGCTGGGAAACAACTCTCGTCTATCAGTGATTGGGAAAGGTGATGTGAATCTATGCGTTAATGGAAGATCTCTTATAATTTCAGATGTATATCTGATACCGGAATTAACAAGCAATCTGGTGAGTTTGGGACAATTTGTGCAAAAGGGATGCGAGATTCTGATGCATCATGGAGTATGCAAACTCTATCATCCGGATTTGGGACTTATTATGCAGTCAAGGATGACCACAAATAGGTTGTTTAAGATTATGGCGACTAAATATAGCATGGTTGCTACAGAGGAATGCTTGAAAACCACAACGATGGATGATCTACAACTCTGGCATCGAAGGTATGGGCATCTAAACTACAAGGGGTTAAGAAAGTTGAAATACCAGAACATGGTGAGAGGGATACCACACCTTAACACAGAAGGAGCCGAAAAATGTGTCAGCTGCTTGGTAGGCAAGCAACACCGTGAAAGCATTCCAAAGAAGAGCTTGTGGCGTTCATCACGGAGATTGCAACTGGTACACTCAGACATTTGTGGCCCTATTTCTCCAACATCAAACAGTGACAAGAGATACATCCTCACCTTCATCGACGACTTTAGCAGAAAGGTTTGGATATACTTCTTGTCACTAAAATCTGAGGCTTTTGTTTTCTTCACTAGATTCAAAAACCAGGTGGAGAAAGAGATTGGAGAAACGTTGGCATGTTTGAGAACGGATAGAGGTGGTGAATTCACATCGAATGAATTCAATGATTTCTGTGAAGAAGCCGGGGTAAGCAGACAACTCACTACCGCTTTTACTCCACAACAAAACGGAATTGCTGAGCGCAAGAACCGTACAATAATGAACATGGTTCGATGCATTTTGAATGACAAAGGAGTTCCTAGGATATTCTGGGCGGAAGCAGCAAAATGGGCTGTGCATGTATTGAACCGAAGTCCAACCTCGGTGATACAAGAGAAAACACCTGAAGAAATATGGAGTGGAATGAAGCCTACAGTCGACTATTTCAGGGTATTTGGGTGCATAGCACATGTTCATGTTCCAGACCAAAGGAGAACGAAGCTTGACGATAAAAGCACCATATGTGTGCTAATCGGAATGAGCAACGAATCAAAGAGTTATCGTTTATACAATCCGACAACAGAGAAGGTCATAACAAGTAGGGATGTAATTTTCGAAGAAGAGAAAGGATGGGATTGGGGACAGAAAATAAAAGAATCAGAGGCTGAGCAATTGGTCTGGGAGGATAGAGAATCAGAAGTCGAGGAAAACATGGAAGAAGCGGTTCAGGAACGTGAAACAGAACAGAACGAGGAAGGTGTTCAAGATACAGTACCGATTCCTATTCAAACTCCTACGGCTCAGAGAATCAGAAGAAAACCCGCGTATTTGCTGGATTACGAGACCAGAGGGGAAGAAGAAGATGAAGAAATTGCTGGTCTCGTATTGTTTGTCTCAAACAACGATCCTGTAACCTTTGATAAAGCCAGTAAAGAAGAAAAATGGGTAAAAGCCATGAAAACAGAGCTGGAGTCAATAGAAAGGAATGGCACTTGGTTTCTCACAGAGCTTCCAAGTGGAGCAAAGAAGATTGGAGTTAAATGGATTTATAAGACGAAGCTTAACGAGAAAGGAGAGGTTGACAAATACAAAGCTCGGTTAGTAGTCAAGGGTTATGCGCAGGAAGAAGGGGTGGATTACAGCGAAGTCTTTGCTCCTGTGGCACGTTGGGATACTATTCGTATGATCCTAGCAGTGGCAGCTCAGAAAAACTGGTGTGTTTATCAGTTAGACGTAAAGAGTGCCTTCCTTTACGGCGAACTAACGGAAGATGTTTTCGTGGATCAACCAGAAGGATGCATAAAGGAAGGAGAAGAGCACAAGGTATACAAATTGGTGAAGGCACTATACGGCTTAAAACAAGCTCCAAGAGCTTGGTACAGTAAGATTGAAGCCTATTTTGTCAAAGAGGGCTTTCAGAGATGCGAGTACGAGTACACACTTTTTGTTAAGACTGAAGAAGGTGGCAGGTTTCTTATTGTCAGTCTTTACGTAGATGACTTAATCTTCACAGGAAATGATGAAGCGATGCTTAAGGAGTTCAAATCATCCATGAAAAAAGAATTTGAGATGACCGACTTGGGAAAAATGAAGTACTTCTTAGGTGTTGAGGTAACACAAGATGAAGATGGGATCTTTATTCATCAAAAGAAATATGCTGGGGAGATTCTAGAGAGGTTCAAATTGCAGAATGGAAATGAAGTCAAGAATCCTATCGTGCCGGGAGTGAAGTTATCAAAGGAGGGAGATGGAAATAGAGTTGATTGTACGCTGTACAAACAACTCATTGGAAGCTTGATGTACATCACAACGACAAGACCTGATTTGATGTTCGCAGTTTGTTTGCTGAGTAGATACATAGCGGATCCCAGAAATGAACATATGCAAGCTGCAAAACGAGTGCTACGATATATCAAGGGTACTCTAGGATTTGGTGTGTTTTACAAAAGAGGAATGACGGAGGAGTTGACAGTTTACACAGATAGTGATTACGCCGGTGACGTTGACAATAGGCGTAGCACAAGCGGCTATGCATTCTTGCTGAGTGGAGGAGCTGTTGCGTGGGCCTCAAAGAAGCAACCGGTAGTTACTCTATCTACTACGGAAGCTGAGTTCATTGCTGCAGCATACTGCGCTTGTCAGTGTGTGTGGATGAGGAGGATTTTGGAAGAATTTGGGTTAATGCAGTCAGGTTGCACGACAATTCTATGTGATAACAATTCAACAATTAAGTTATCAAGAAATCCAGTTCTTCATGGTCGTAGCAAACATATCGATGTCAGGTTTCATTTTCTGAGAGATCTCACTAAGAATGAAGTTGTGAAATTGGTTCATTGTGGAACTAATGATCAGATTGCAGACATATTGACTAAGCCATTGAAGCTGGAAGCTTTTGTTCGTTTAAGAGAGAAACTTGGAGTTTGCGAGAGAGTAAACTGAAGCTAACGCTTTCAGTTTAGGGGAGGCAATGTTGGATTTGAATCAGTCGTTGGTCAAGAATAATGCTCCAAGTCTGTTGGAGTCTGTTGGAGTCAAGAAGTTGTTTGAGATTTTTATGCTATGTTTCCTTATTTTCCTGTTTCAGTTGTACAGACGACTTTGTCTTCCTTGTTAGGCTATTTAAAGCCATTTCCTACTGCTATTAAACTCATCGAAGCTTATTCAGCTTTTGTTAAGTATTGTTTGATCTCAGAACCAACAGAAAGCCATTGGAAATGAGACAAAGTGCAAATGATGAAACAAATTGAAACAAAGTGAAACATTTTCGTACTATAACCAATCCAAAAACAATGCAAATTAATGAAAATTTGGGTTGAATTTGAAAATATATCAAAATGTGGACAGGGGGTTGAATTTGATAAACTCTGGTTCATTTCGAAAAAGCACGACGGCTATTGAATTAGGATTCTGAATCCAAGTACAAATTGCAGAGCAGAAAAAGTAAAAGAAACTGCTCTTCGTTCCCCTGCAATTGCAAACGCCTAACCACAACAAAATCGCAAAGAACCACAACAAAATCGCAAATCAGAATTGCTAATCTCAACCTTAACCAAAGATAAGAGAGATATATATGAAGAAACAAAATGGATTTGAGAGAAATAACAAAATGGATTTGAGAGAGAAAGAGTTTGAATGGATTTCAGAGAAAAGAAAAGAAAACAAAGTGGAGTGAGAGAGATGCTTCGACAGGGGTGGGTATAGATATAGATATATCAGGAATGTTAGATTCAGGGAGCACTTTTTGTACACTAGGCCTATTTTTGGTAATGGGCTTAATTTGTTAGTGCACTAATATAACTGAGCCCTACTTGTGGCAAGAGCCTGAATTTGTGAATTCATTCATATTATAAAACCATAGTGCTATATTAGTATATAGTACTCCATATCTCCTCAGCATTAATTAATCAATTAACGTTGAGATATTATTTACAGAGCTGCACAACATAATTACATTACATGTGGAGTATATTCTAGTACAATATGTATTAATTCCACCTATATTCTTCTAGTCTTTGCACTATCCATTACATGCTCCTTCATTAATTTTTTTTGTCCATCTAATATACAAAGTTAAATGGAGTAGTAAATTTTTAAATGAGTTAAAATATGGTGGATGGATGTAGTAGTATTTTTTTTTCTTTTTTTTTGCGTTTTGACTACAACAAATTTCATATGTTGACTATACTATACTATACTATACTTCTTCACATTTCTTCCTTGTTTAATTAATTTACGCTATCTAGTGTGTGACATTTACGTAGTACTAGTATTATCATCTTGTTGCTCTCATAATTTATTAGCATATGCATATATTTAGGTGAGATGTAAATTGCACTTTTTTTGTCATTTTTTTACTTTTTATTTAGGAGTTAAACCTGCCCATTAACTATATATGCACTAAATATGTCATTTAGACCATACATGAAATGATATTAAATAATCAATTGGGTAGTTTCTTTGGGATTTGCAGTTTTTGGTTTTTCCTTTCTTTTTCCTTTTTCTTGCGTTTTTCATTTGTTTTTCTTTTATCAAATGGAAATAAAGTGATTAAGACTATCTCAACCAAAATCGCTGATCAATTTAAGCAATTTCCACTAATAAATGAGTAAATCACCAACTAATAACAGTACTCCAATTAAAGTCCATTTTTTTTTCTTATATAATATTCTTATGACTTATTAATGCTAATTCATAATATCTAAGCTCAAAATGAGAGTGATTTCGTAAAAAATAAAGTTATAGGCTCGATTGTTGGTGGAGTTTATGTTTTAAAATTTAAATTTTCTCAGGGCACAAGCTCAAAATGAGAGTGGTTTTGCAAAAAATAAAAATAAAAATATTATAGCTAGACTCGATTATTGGTGGATTATTTAGTTTGAGTTTATTGATAGGAAGAAATTGAAATGGGCTGCTGCCACTCTATGGAGTGGACCGGAAAGTCACCATTGATTAATCTATGCACACTTGTATTTTGACTAGAAAAATTCAATAAAAACATCTCCCAAATTAGTAAATAATGAATTTAAAACCCCAACAAAGCATTTTTTTTTATAAAATGAAAAAAAATGGTCTTAAACTTTTTTTTTATATGTTCATTTCAACTTGAGGGTAATGGTAGAAACAAAGAGAAGTTTTATGAGATGATAAGAGCAAAGAAGAAAGTTCTACTATAAGTACTACTCCATATTGCTAGATTTCAACTTTCAAGACAAGAAAATTATCCCACCACTTTAGTGGGATAGAATTAGCGTGAAATACTAGTTCCATATTCTTTTGTGGGTTAGCCACGTTTCTTCATAGAAAACAATAGATAAAAATCTTATGTCCTATACTAGAGTTCAGATGCTTGATTTCACTTACATTTATTTTGCTTTTTGTATTTTTAAATTTGCGAAGCAATTCCTTTCATGCCTACCCACATGACATGGCTTATTATTTTTTCTTTTTTTTCCTCCATTGTTTAACATATGACTTTTGAGATTATGTCATTAAAGTTTAGTCACCAATTACATGCGGTGAACAATATGTTATTAGTACTCCTATTAAGGTATCAAAATGGCGATCCTACTGTCCTAACCCAAATACTCTATATATGGTCATATGTGGGCAAAGTTATTCTAGACATCAGTACAAATTAGATTAAAATCAAGAAAATTTTGATGAAAGTGGGAAATGATCTCATCTTTAAAATATTAGTAATAATGATTAAATATATTTAACAGTTAAAGATAATATAATTGAAATTGACTAAGTTATTAAACTATCAAAATAACCAAAAAAATAGGTATATTCATTTAAGAGTGACGGAGCATATGCCATGTTAGTATTTCCACCCCTACACTCACCGTCATAGCAATACCCCTACAACTTCCAAAATATCCTATAAAATTATTACTATGTCCTTTCAAACTCTTCTTCCTTAAAAAAGAATACAAAAGCACATGTGCTTGATTATGTTATTAAATACTACTAGTACTTTTTCGAAAATAATATACACAAGACTTTAAGAAATTGTTTGACTTTATATAGTAAACTGGGTATCAAAGTTGAAACTTACTTTTATATATTGGTTTTATACTAATAAAATGTGAGTGGAATGAGTTAGTGAAGTGTATGATCCATTTACCACATAGTAAAAGTGAAATGAGACACTTATTGACGGACAAATGAAAAAAAATGGGACATTTAATAGCGGACGCATGAAGTATTTAGGTAATTTGGGGATCTAATTTCTTTGATCTATTTGCAGTTTTTGGCTATCCTAGTGAATTGTCATAGATGCTTGGAGAAACAAATACATGAATAAGAAGATGAAGAAGAAGATTAAATTTAACTATTTGAAACAAGAAGAATGCAGAACACGGTTTCAACACTAACTCTGTAAGAAAGGGTTGCTTTTTGTAAAACTATGTTATTTTTAGTCCTAATTCTGAAAGTGGGGCGGCGTCGTTTAATATGCCAAACGTTTATTTCAAGTAGTAATGCTTTTTCCGGCTTCCACGCTATGAACAATTTGACCCAAATCTGAATCCATCAACGTTATGGAATATAATTGACCATTCTAACATACTCCAGTAACTAGTACTAGTACATATTATTTTTATTTTCTCACATAGATAATACTTTCAAGGAGTAAAATATTGCGCCCCTCACTCCCTATCATTAACTGTTTAATAGTAGTATCTTACAATATTCCATTATACACACTATGACACTAAATCCAAAGTCTATGAAATTTTGAAATTAAGATGCATTACTCGGAAGGACTAGCTACAACTTCAATAAGCTTCTTCCTCTTTTAGGAAGGAGTACTATATAGTATATAATTATGCTTTTTATAACTTTGCGACCCTTGCTACACAATTTAATCGCAAATTTTCTCTGGGACGCAGCACGCCACCATGATCATCACTTGATTTTTGTTCGTATCATACACTCGCACGATCTCTAACTTATATAGTGCCAAAAATGAATATTTGTGTTAGAAATATGATACGGTATTATTTAGTTAGTATAATTAGGGATTTGATATCTTTTTCCATATATCTTAGTTGTCTTGCTCATTAAGTTAGTATTAGTATTATAAATATGACTATTATTATTCTCTTCAATCAATCAATGAATATATGAATTTACGTCTCATATTAATGAATGTACTATTTTATCTTGACAGAACCAATATTTTTCCAACAATTTTGTTTAGCTGCAGTTCAAATCAACATTAAGTTCAGTAGCCAATCATTTTTCGTCATACACTAGAGTTATATAATGAGTACATTGTTTAGATTTTTTATTGGGCTAGTAATTCACGCTAATAATTAGTACGTCCATTGGGGACTCAGTTAATTTATACTACTACTACTACTACTTACTACTACAAATAATTAATAAGATCACTAGCTGTATTTCCTCATTCTTTAGCGCGCATTTCCTAATCATAACAAAAATTATCAGCACACTTTCGTATTGAGTGCGACATTGTTAGTATCATACTATCAATCGACCAATAAATAGTGCTTCTGTTTTATTGTGTTCATTGTTGTTTTTCATTATTAATAGTAGTTTTGTATAAAGTGCAGTGGCGGAACTACATAGGGCCAGGGGGGCTTGGCCGGTGCCAGACCCCGACCCCCGCCTATACAGCAGCCCTCCGACCGGTCTCCGCCCCAGAGCAGCCCTGCACTCAGCCAGTCACACCCCCTATTTTCCGTAATTGGATCCGTCACAAAATCCGACAAGAAACCCTTCGAAGATTTTCCAATCCTCTGAGACTCCCTAGAATCCACTTTTCCAACAATGTATGAAATCTCCAGCAATAAAAATTAGTTGAATTTCCTAAAACGGTATATCAACAGCTCGTCTGAACCCAGCACGCTGCGTCGTTCTTCTGAATTGAAAATTGAATTAGGATTAGGGAAGGAGAAGACAACTTTGGGCTTATTAGTTTTGGGCCAAATGATTTATTTTTGGGCTGTTTTTACTTTTGCCCTTTTGCCTTTTGGGATATAATAAACTTCCAGTAATTCATTATTTGAAAGAATTGTAAAAATAATTTACTATCTTATTTGCAGCAATAGTGTAGTGCAGTACGTGATTTTTGATATACTTTGTTTGCCTCAATGCATATTAATTTAATTGGTCTTTAGATTTGAACCACTTGATAGTTTTTTAATTAAATTAAAACTGATGTATTGTGCTAGTACTGCAGTAGTTAATGAATTTATTAGCATCCCAATTAATATATACTACTATTTAAAACTAATAAATCTTGTTGTAGTTAGTGAATTTATTAGTATCTGAATTAATATATACTATCTAACGCTAATTAATCTTGTTGTTATTAATTATAGTTATGCATCAGAATTTTTCCAAAATACAAAGGAACGATTCAACTACAAGTGCTCCAGATGATAGTAGTATTTCAATTCCGGATCCGATTATAAATCAAGAAAGAATTAATGTTACAAGCGTCGAATCTATTGCGGAAAACATAAATAGTGACCCGGCAAGACGGAAACAGACATTACAAAACATGGCGACTCGTCGAAAACAGTTATCGTCTAGTGTGTTGTAAAAGTTGAACAGACATTATATGTAAAATTAAATATTTTATTATGGAGTTTTTTTTATATAAAAATTAGCACCGGCTTACTCAATTTTCTGGTTCCGCCACTGATAGAGTGTTTATTTTTGTTTATACATTGATTTGATTGCGTTTTTGTTATGGGTTATGTTCTAAATTGTGCATGTACTGCCATTCCTCGCCAATTTTTTACTCTGAATATTTCTTTTGTATTAAAAAAACTGAAAAGAAATGTTTTTCATAGACTTGTTTTCCATGCAAAGAAGATCATATATGGTAAAACTCAACATTCTCCACTTTAAATGAGAATTCTTCTTGTCACGAGAATGTGAAAACCATTATCAATCATTGAATGGTGAAATTTTTTATATGACCATCTCTTTAATGCATTAGGTCAAACCTTAGCAAAATATTTACACGTGTACATTCTTGGCGGATCTAGAATTCGTATTATATTAATGAGTAAAAACACATTAATTAGGCTCACAATTCGGGTCGAGTCCATTTCCGATTTTGAACGATATGATGTGTGTGTGTTCGTATGTGGAACGATATGATGTGTGTGTGTTCGTATGTGTGAACGATTTGGCCAATTAATTAAATTGTCATGCAATATAGTGTTATTTATTGAGAATAAGGTATTCATTTATTTACATACTACAAAAATTTGATAAGTGGGCTGTGGACGCAGGCGTAAATTATTTGATTTATGATTTATTTATTTTATCCATTGCGATTGCGATTTTTCTTTTATATATTGCATTAAACTTATAATCTAGTCAAACGGAAGCATTAACTAACTGTACATAAAAATAATATTAATGTTTTAAAGAAAAATGAAAAAAAAAAACTCAACTCAAGCTCTCAATATAGAATACAGTCTACAGAAAGCATAAGAGATAAATGATGTAACTTGGCACATTCATGGTTGGCCTTGCCCAAGCGAAAAAGTGGAACGGGCGGAGTTGAAGTCGAAGTATGTCTTCCTGTGCTATCTGAGTCCAAATAATTCAAAATCATCACTCGCGAGGGTAGCGTCATCAGGCATAGGTAGGATTCAGTTCCAAAGCCTCCTTGTAGATCATGTCCTTCATCTGCTCCTCTGTCAGCATTTGGTGCTCCAAATCGAAGGCAAATGGTGTGGAGCAAACCGGTTCATCGGCTATATCATGTAGTTTTGCAAGGTATGGATGTTCCAAGGCTTCTTCCACTGATATAAGATATGATCACATTTTAGTTCTTCATCAACTGAAACAAGGTCTAATGTGGGAATTGAACCACATAGGTCTAATGTGGGATACGAACAACATAGAGGAAATTATTACCTGTGATTCTGTTTGTTGGATTTATTGTCAGCATCTTGTTAACAAGATCAATAGCCAGAGGATTGACATGTGGGAAAACCTTAGCTAAGTCCTGACGGGAGTGGCATGGAAGCTGTCGGATGTACCTTCTTGCATCCTCGTTTCTTGTGAAATTGAGGTCAGAATCAGTAGGTGTGCCTAGAAGCTGCAAAACGGATCATCAAAACAGAGACGTTTAGTGCTAATGAAGCATTAAGAGTAATGGCAAGCAATGAAATCTATGCAGCAATCCCACAAAAAAGGCAATCTTTGAAACAGATAAATTTAGTTCTAGACAAATGAAACAATTTAGGGTAAAAAAACTAGGAAACTAAGCTAGCCCTTTTTAGGCATGGATCAAAATTTGAAATATTAGCTTCAAAACAGAGAAATTTAGTTCTGAGAGGCAAATCAAGCAATTCAAGATTAAGAATTTAGAAAACAAAGCCAAGTTTTGATCAAGAATGAAATTTCATTCACTTTTTGAATGATATGCTGCA